>NW_026989779.1:1200000-1500000 GCF_036321535.1 Camelus dromedarius | reverse complement strand
TGCAGTTTTTGCAGAAAAATCCTCTTGGAGCGAGTTCTACCCAATAGATATGCAATTTACATAGAACCCGTCATTGTGAAATTCCGTGTTCCGAAAAAGCTACATGCATCACGGATTCGACAAATATTCACTACAGAGTTGTTAGCATAAAGTTTACCGAACTTTCATCCACCATAAAAACCATATGGACACTTTGAAGCATTTTCTCACATTTTGAAAGTTTTTCCTAATGCCAGATTTGAAAATGACGCAGATTCGCAGAAAAATTCTCGTGGAGCGAGTACTTCCCATTAGAAATGTAATTTACATAGTTTCCCTCACAGTGACATTCCAATTTCCGAACACACTACATGCATCAATGTTTCAACAAACTTTCTCGAATGGGTTGTGAACATGTAGATTACAAAACTTTCATCCACCATACAAGACATATTTACACCGAGAATCTATTAATCTAAGTTCGCAGGGTTTTCCTAACGCAGATTCGGAAATCAGGCCGATTTCTCAGGAAAAATCTCTTGGAGTGATTTCTAACCAAGAGAAATGTAAATTACATAAATTCCCTGGCCGTGAAATTCCGTGTTCCGAACATGCTACATGCATAAATGATTCGACAAATATTCACTATAAATTTGTTAGCATGTGGATTACCGAAATTTCATCACAATACATTGAATATTGCTTCTTAGAAGGATTTTCTCAGATTTTGCAGCGTTTTGCAAATGCCAGTTTCAAAATTGACGAAGTTTTCACCGAAAAACACTCTCCAATCTAGTTCTACCCAATAGAGAAGTAATTTACATTGTTTCAACCACCGTGAAATTCCACGTTCTGAACACGGTACAAGCATCACGGATTAGAAAAAGATTCTTTAATATGTTGTGAAAATGTGGATTACCGAACTTTCTTGCAACATAAAGGCACATTTACATCTACAAATATTGACTCCCGTTTTGCAGCTTTTTCCAAACTTCAGATTCGATAATCATGCAATTTTCGCCGAAACATTCTCTTCTAGCTCGTTCTACTCAATAGAATTGTAATTTACATCGTTTCATTACCGTGAAATTCCATTTTCCAAAATCGCTACATGAATCACGGTTTAAAAAATAATTACTACACTGTTATTAACATGTGGATTACCGGATTTTCATTCACCATTCAAGGCATATTGACACTTAGAAGAATTTTCTCAGATTTCAAAAGGTTCTCCTAATGGCAGTTTTGAAAATGAGGCACATTTCGCAGAAAAATTCTCTTCAAGCGAGTTCTACCCAATAGACATGTAACTTACATTGTTTCCTTCACTATGACATTCCGTATTCCAAACACGTTACATGCATCACGAATTCGACAAACGTTCTTTAATGAGTGTGAGCACGTGGATTACCGAACTTTCATCTGCCATACAAGGCATATTTACACCTCGAAGTAGTTATTCTGATTTCGCAGGTTTTTCCTAACATCCAGTTTCGAAAATCATGAAATATTCGCAGAAACATTCAATTCAAGCGAGTTCTATCCAGTAGAATTGTTCTTTTTAGAGTTTCACTCATCGAGACATTCCATGTACCGAAAACGTTACATTAATCACGGCTTCAACAAACATTATTTAATGACCGTGAGCATGTGGATTACCAATTTTTCAACCACAATACAAGGCATATTTACACCTAGAAATATTTACATAAATTTTGCAGTTTTTCCTAACTTCAGTTACGAAAATCAGGCAGTTTTCGCAGAAAAACGCTCTTGGTGTGTGTTCTATCCAATAGATATCTCATTTCCATACAAACCATCACCGTATATCTCCGTGTTCAGAAAACTTTATATGCAACACGGATTCAACCAATATTCACGGCTGAGTCCTTAGCATGTGAATTATATATCTTTAATAACCCATTGAAGACATATTGTCACCTTAAAGCATTTACTCCGATTTTGCCCCGTTTTCATAAAAGCAGTTTCCAAACTGAGGCAGATATTTCAGTAAAATGCTCCTGGAATGTGATCTAACGAATAGATATGTAATTTACATAGTTTCCCTCACTGTGACAGTCCGTGTTCCGAACACGCTGGATACATCACGGATTTGACAGACATTTTTAATGAGTTGTGTACATGTGTATTACAGAACCTTCATCCACCATACAAGGCATATGTACACCTAGAAACATTAACTCTGAGTTCGCAGCTTTTTCCTAATAGCATTTTCGAAAATCAGGCAGTTTACAAAGGAAAAAACTGTTGGAGCGTTTTCTACCCAATAAGTATTTAAATTAAATGGATTCGTTCACCGTGAGAAATTCCGTGTTCCGAAAAGCTACATGCATCACGGATGCAACAAATATTCAATTCAGATTTGTTAGCAAGTAGATTACAGCACTTTCATCCACCATACAAGGCTTACTGGCACTTTGAAAAATTTTCTCAGATTTCACAGTTTAGTTTTAACGCCAGTATTGAAAATGAGGCTGATTTGGCAGAAAAATGCTCTTGGAGCGAGTTGTACCCAAAAGATATGTAATTTACCTACTTTCACTGACCGTGATATTCCGTGTTCTGAACACTTTCCATGCATCACGGATTCAACAAACATTCTTTAATGAGTTGTGAACATGTGTAATAAAAAAATTTCATTCACCTTACAATGCTTAATTATACATAGAAAATTTTATTTTGATTTAGTAGATTTCTCCTTATGTCAGTTTCTAAAATCATGCAGTTTTTGTAGAAAAATCCTCTTGGAGCGAGTTCTACCCAATAGACATGCAATTTACATAGAACCCTTCATCATGAAATTCCGTGTTCCGAAAAAGCTACATGCATCACGGATTCGAAAAATATTCACTACAGACTTGTTTGCATAAAGATTACCGAACTTTCATCCACCATAAAAGGAATATGGACACTTTGAAGCATTTTCTCATATTTCAAAGTTTTTCCTAATGCCAGTTTTGAAAATGACGCAGATTTGCAGAAATATTCTCGTATAGCGATTACTTCCGAATAGAAATGTAATTTACATTTTTTCACTCACAGTGACATTCCAATTTCCGAACACACTACATGCATCAAGGTTTCAACAAATTTCTTGAAGGAGTTGTGATCATGTAGATTACAGAACTTTCATCCACCATACATGGCACAATTTCACCTAGAAACATTAACTCTGAATTTGCAGGATTTTCCTAATGCCAGTTTCAAAAATCAGGCCGTTTTCTCATGGAAAAATTTTTGGAGCGAATTCTAACCAATAGGCATTTAATTTACATAGATTCCATAATCGGGATTTTCCGTGATACGATCACGCTTCATGCATAACGCTTTGTACTAATATTCACCACAGAATGGTTTGGAGGTGGGTTTACGAACTTCCATCACAATACAAGTCATATTGACACTTTGAAGCATTTTCTCAGATTTGCGTATATTATCAAACACCAGTTTCGAAGATAAGCAGATTTCCCAGAAAAATCTCTTGGAGCGAGTTCTACGGAAGAGACATGTATTTTACATAGATTCGCTCACCGTGATATTCTGTGTTCCAAACACACTTCACGTATCACGGATTCGACAAATATTCACTACAGAGTTGTTAGCATGTGGATTACCGAGCTTTCATCCACCATACAAGGCATATTTACACTGAGAATCTATTAATCTGAGTTCACAAGGTTATCCTAAAGCCAGTTTCGAAAATCAGGCGGATTTCTCACGAAAAATCTCTTGGAGTGATTTCTGACCAAGAGAAATGTAATTTACATAAATTCCCTGGCCTTGAAATTCCGTGTTGCGAACATGCTACATGCATAAAGGATTCGACAAATATTCACTACAAATTTGTTAGCATGTGGATTACCGAACTTTCATCACAATACATTGAATATTGTTTCTTAGAAGTACTTTCTTAGATTTTGCAGCGTTTTGCAAACGTCATGTTCAAATATGACGAAGTTTTCACAGAAAAACTCTCTCGAAGGGAGTTCTACCCAATAGAGAAGTAATCTGCATTGTTTCTATCACCGTGAAATTCCACATTCTGAACACGGTACATGCATCACGGATTAGAAAAATATTCTTTAATATGTTGTGAAAATGTGGATTACCGAACTTTCTTGCAACATAAAGGCACATTTACACCTACAAATATTGACTCCCGTTTTGCAGCTTTTTCCAAAATTCAGATTCGTTATCATGCAATTTTCGCAGAAACATTCTCTTCTACCTCGTTCTACTCAAGAGAATTGTGATTTACATAATTTCATTACCGTGAGATTCCATTTTCCAAAAGCGCTACATGAATCACGGCTTAAAAAATAATTACTACACTGTTATTCACATGTGGATTACCGGACTTTCATTCACCATTCAAGGCATATTGACACTTAGAAGCATTTTCTCAGATTTCACAGGGTTCTCCTAATGGCAGTTTTGAAAATGAGGCACATTTCGCAGAAAAATTCTCTACCAGCGAGTTCTACCCAATAGACATGTAACTTAAATTCTTTTCTTCACTATGACATTCCGTATTCCAAACACGTTACATGCATCACGAATTCGACAAACATTATTTAATGAGTGTGATCATATGGATTACTGAACTTTCATCCACCATACAAGGCATATTTACGCCTAGAATTAGTTATTCTGATTTCGCAGGTTTTTCCTAACATTCAGTTTCGAAAATCATGAAATTTTCACAGAAACATTCAATTCAAGCGAGTTCTGTCCAGTAGATTTGTTATTTTCAGAGTTTCACTCACCGAGACATTTCGTGTTCCGAAAACGTTACAATTCATCACGGCTTCGACAAACATTATTTAATGACTGTGAGCTTGTGGATTACCGATTTTTCAACCACAATAGAAGGCATATTTACACCTAGAAATATTTACGTAGATTACGCATGTTTTCTTAACTTCAGTTAAAAAATCAGGCAGTTTTCGCAGAAAAACGCTCTTGGTGCATGTTCTTTCCAATAGATATCTCATTTTCATACATACAATCACCGTAAAATTCGGTGTTCCGAAAACTTTACATGCACCACGGATTCAACCATTATTAACGGCTGAGTCCTTAGCATGTGAATTATACATCTTTAATAACCCATTTTAGTCAGATTGTAACCTTAAAGCATTTACTCAGATTTTGCTGCGTTTTCATAACAGCAGTTTCCAAACTGAGGCAGATTTTTCAGTATAATGCTCCTGGAGCGTGTTCTAACCAATAGATAGTTAATTTACTTAGTTTCCCTCAACGTGACAGTCCGTGTTCCGAACACGCTACATACATCACTGATATGACAAACATTTTTAATGAGTTGTGTTCATGTGTTTTACAGAACCTTCATCCACCATACAAGGCATATGTACACCTAGAAATATTAACTCTGAGTTCGCAGCTTTATCCTAATAGCAGTTTCAAAAATCAGGCAGTTTACAAAGGAATAAACTGTTGGAGCGTGTTCTACCCAATAGATATGTAAATTACATGTATTCGCTCACCGTGAAATTCCGTGTTCGGAACATGCTACATGCAGAAAAGTTTCGACAATAATACAGTACAGAGTTGTTTGCATGTGGATTACAGGACTCTCATCAAAATAGAAGGCATAATGACGCTTTGAAGAATTTTCTCTGATTTCGCAGAGCTTGCCAATCGCCAGTTTTCAAAATGAGGCAGATTTCACGGCAAAGACCTCTTGGAGCGTGTCTAACAAATAGACGTTTAATTTCCATGGATTCGCTCACCATGAAATTCCGTGTTCCGAACACGCTACATGCATCAAGGATGTGACAAATATTTACTACCGAGTTGTTAGCAAGTAGATTACAGCACTTTCATCCACCATACAAGGCTTACTGACACTTTGAAAAATTTTCTCAGATTTCACAGGTTAGTTTTAACGTCAGTTTGAAATGAGGCAGATTTGGCAGAAAAATGCTCTTGGAGCGAGTTGTACCCAAAACATATGTAATTTACCTAGTTTCACTCACCGTGATATTCCATGTTCTGGACAAGTTCCATGCATTACGGATTCAAAAAACATTCTTTAATGAGTTGTGAACATGTGTATTACTGAACTTTCATCCACCTTACAATGCATATTTATACATAGAAAGTTTTATTCTGATTTAGTAGATTTCTCCTAATGTCAGTTTCTAAAATCATGCAGATTTTGCTGAAAAATTCTCTTGGAGCGTGTTCTTCCCAATAGACATGCAATTTACATAGAACAAGTCATCGTGAAATTCCGTGTTCCGAAAAAGTTACATGCTTCATGGATTCGACAAATATTCACTACAGAGTTGTTAGCATAAGGATTACCAAACTTTCATCCACCATAAAAGCAATATGGACACTTTGAAGCATTTTCTCATATTTCGAAAACTTTTCCTAATGCCAGTTTTGAAAATGAGGCAGATTTGCAGAAAAATCCTCGTGGAGGGAGTACATCCCGATATAAACATAATTTACTTAGTTTCCCTCACAGTGAGATTCTAATTTCCGAACACACTACATGCATCAAGGTTTCAACAAACATTCTCTAATGAGTTGTGAACATGTAGATCACAGATCTTTCATCCA
This sequence comes from Camelus dromedarius, assembly GCF_036321535.1. Lineage (NCBI taxonomy): Eukaryota > Metazoa > Chordata > Mammalia > Artiodactyla > Camelidae > Camelus > Camelus dromedarius. The sequence goes on along the minus strand of NW_026989779.1, from coordinate 1,493,409 downwards.
CCATATATAGCACTTTTACACCTAGAAACATTAACTCTGAATTTGCAGCTTTTTCCTAATTCCAGTTTCAAAAATCAGGCCGTTTTCTCAGGGAAAAATTTTTGGAGCGAATTCTAACCAAAAGGTGTGTAATTTACATAGATTCCATCGCCGGGTATTTCCTTGAAACAATCACTCGACATGCATAACGCTTTCTACAAATATTCAATGTAGATTTGTTTCCATGTGGTTTACGAACTTCCATCACAATACAAGGCATATTGACACTTTGAAGCATTTTGTGAGATTTTGCGAATATTATCAAACGCTAGTATCGAAAATGGGCAGATTTCCCAGAAAAAATTCTCTTGCAGCGAGTTCTACCGTAGAGATATTTATTTTACAAAGATTCGCTCACCGTGATATTCTGTGTTAAAAACACTATTAACGTACCTCGGATTCGATAAATATTCACTATAGAGTTGTTAGCATGCGGATTATCGAACTTTCATCCACCATACAAGCATATTTACAAGGAGAATCTATTAATCTGAGTTCACAGAGTTTTCCTATCGCCAGTTTCGAAAATCTGGCCGGTTTCTCAGGAAAAATCTCTCGGAGAGATTTCTAACCAAGAGAAATGTAATTTACATAAGATCCCTGGCCGTGACATTCCGTGTTCTGAACATGCTACATGCATGATGGATTCGACAAATATTCACTAAAATTTGTTAGCATGTGGATTACCGAACTTTCATCACAATACATTGAATATTGATGCTTAGAAGGATTTTCTCAGATTTTGCTGCGTTTTGCAAACGCCACGTTCAAAAATGACGAAGTTTTCACAGAAAAACACTTTCCGAGCTAGTTCTAACCAATAGAGAAGTAATTTGCATTGATTCAATCACCGTGAAATTCCACGTTCTGAACACGGTACATGCATCACGGATAAGAAAAAGATTCTTTAATATGTTGTGAAAATGTAGATTACCGAAATTTCTTGCAACATAAAGGCACATTTACACCTACAAATATTGACTCCCGTTTTGCAGCTTTTTCCAAACTTCAGATTCGATAATCATGCAATTTTCGCCAAAACATTCTCTTCTAGCTCGTTCTACTCAATAGAATTGTAATTTACATCGTTTCATTACCGTGAAATTCCATTTTCCAAAAGCGCTACATGAATCACGGTTTAAAAAATAATTACTACACTGTTATTAACATGTGGATTACCGGATTTTCATTCACCATTCAAGGCATATTGACACTTAGAAGCATTTTCTCAGATTTCACAGGGTTCTCCTAATGGCAGTTTTGAAAATGAGGCACATTTCACAGAAAAATTCTCTTCAAGCGAGTTCTACCCAATAGACATGTAACTTACATTGTTTCGTTCACTATGACATTCCGTATTCCAAACACGTTACATGCATCACGAATTCGACAAAAATTCTTTAATGAGGGTGAGCACGTGGATTACCGAACTTTCATCCGCCATACAAGGCATATTTACACCTCGAAGTAGTTATTCTGATTTCGCAGGTTTTTCCTAACATCCAGTTTCGAAAATCATGAAATATTCGCAGAAACATTCAATTCAAGCGAGTTCTATCCAGTAGAATTGTTATTTTCAGAGTTTCACTCACCGAGACATTCTGTCTTCCGAAAACGTTACATTCATCACGGCTTTGACAAACATTATTTAATGACCGTGAGCATGTGGATTACCGATTTTTCAACCACAATACAAGGCATATTTACACCTAGAAACATTTACTTTGATTTCGCAGGTTTCCCTAACGTCAGTTAAGAAAATCAGGCAGTTTTCGCAGAAAAATTCTCTTGTTGCATGTTCTATCCAATAGACATCTCATTTTCATAGATACAGTCACCGTAACATTCCGTGTTCCGAAAAAGGTACATGCACCACGGATTCAACCAATATTCACGGCTGAGTCCTTAGCATGTGAATTACACATCTTTAATAACCCATTGAAGACATATTGTCACCTTAAAGCATTTACTCAGATTTTGCAGCGTTTTCATAACAGCAGTTTCCAAACTGAGGAGATTTTTCAGTAAAATGCTCCTGGAGTGTGTTCTAACCAATAGATATGTAATTTACATAGTTTTCCTCACCGTGACAGTCCGTGTTCTGAACACGCTACATACATCACGGATTTGACAGACATTTTTAATGAGTTTTGTACATGTGTATTACAGAACCTTCATCCACCATACAAGGCATATGTACACCTAGAAACATTAACTCTGAGTTCGCAGCTTTTTCCTAATAACAGTTTCGAAAATCAGGCAGCTTACAAAAGAAAAAACTGTTGGAGCGTATTCTACAAAATAGATATGTAAATTAAATGGATTCCCTCAACGTGAAATTCCGTGTTCCGAATATGCTACATGCATCACGGATGCGACAAATATTCACTTCAGAGTTGTTAGCAATTAGATTACAGCACTTTCATCCACCATACAAGGCTTACTGACACTTTGAAGAATTTTCTCAGATTTCACAGTTTAGTTTTAACGCCAGATTTGAAAATGAGGCAGATTTGGCAGAAAAATGCTCTTGGAGCGAGTTGTACCCAAAAGATATGTAATTTACCTACTTTCACTCACCGTGACATTCCGTGTTCTGAACACGTTCCATGCATGACGGATTCAACAAACATTCTTTAATGAGTTGTGATCATGTGTATTACCGATCTTTCATCCACCTTACAATGCTTATTTATACATAGAAAGTTTTATTCTGATTTAGTAGATTTCTCCTAATGTCAGTTTCTAAAATCATGCAGTTTTTGCAGAAAAATCCTCTTGGAGCGAGTTCTACCCAATAGATATGCAATTTACATAGAACCCGTCATCGTGAAATTCCGTGTTCCGAAAAAGCTACATGCATCACGGATTCGACAAATATTCACTACAGAGTTGTTAGCATAAAGTTTACCGAAATTTCATCCACCATAAAAACCATATGGACACTTTGAAGCATTTTCTCACATTTTGAAAGTTTTTCCTAATGCCAGATTTGAAAATGACGCAGATTCGCAGAAAAATTCTCGTGGAGCGAGTACTTCCCAATAGAAATGTAATTTACATAGTTTCCCTCACAGTGACATTCCAATTTCCGAACACACTACATGCATCAATGTTTCAACAAACTTTCTCGAATGGGTTGTGAACATGTAGATTACAAAACTTTCATCCACCATACAAGACATATTTACACCGAGAATCTATTAATCTAAGTTCGCAGGGTTTTCCTAACGCAGATTAGGAAATCAGGCCGATTTCTCAGGAAAAATCTCTTGGAGTGATTTTTAACCAAGAGAAATATAAATTACATAAATTCCCTGGCCGTGAAATTCCGTGTTCCGAACATGCTACATGCATAAATGATTCGACAAATATTCACTATAAATTTGTTAGCATGTGGATTACCGAACTTTCATCACAATACATTGAATATTGCTTCTTAGAAGGATTTTCTCAGATTTTGCAGCGTTTTGCAAATGCCAGTTTCAAAATTGACGAAGTTTTCACCGAAAAACACTCTCCAATCTAGTTCTACCCAATAGAGAAGTAATTTACATTGTTTCAACCACCGTGAAATTCCACGTTCTGAACACGTTACAAGCATCACGGATTAGAAAAAGATTCTTTAATATGTTGTGAAAATGTGGATTACCGAACTTTCTTGCAACATAAAGGCACATTTACATCTACAAATATTGACTCCCGTTTTGCAGCTTTTTCCAAACTTCAGATTCGATAATCATGCAATTTTCGCAGAAACATTCTCTTCTAGCTCGTTCTACTCAATAGAATTGTAATTTACATCGTTTCATTACCGTGAAATTCCATTTTCCAAAATCGCTACATGAATCACGGTTTAAAAAATAATTACTACACTGTTATTAACATGTGGATTACCGGATTTTCATTCACCATTCAAGGCATATTGACACTTAGAAGAATTTTCTCAGATTTCAAAAGGTTCTCCTAATGGCAGTTTTGAAAATGAGGCACATTTCGCAGAAAAATTCTCTTCAAGCGAGTTCTACCCAATAGACATGTAACTTACATTGTTTCCTTCACTATGACATTCCGTATTCCAAACACGTTACATGCATCACGAATTCGACAAACGTTCTTTAATGAGTGTGAGCACGTGGATTACCGAACTTTCATCCACCATACAAGGCATATTTACACCTCGAAGTAGTTATTCTGATTTCGCAGGTTTTTCCTAACATCCAGTTTCGAAAATCATGAAATTTTCGCAGAAACATTCAATTCAAGCGAGTTCTATCCAGTAGAATTGTTCTTTTTAGAGTTTCACTCATCGAGACATTCCATGTACCGAAAACGTTACATTAATCACGGCTTCAACAAACATTATTTAATGACCGTGAGCATGTGGATTACCAATTTTTCAACCACAATACAAGGCATATTTACACCTAGAAATATTTACATAAATTTTGCAGGTTTTCCTAACTTCAGTTACGAAAATCAGGCAGTTTTCGCAGAAAAACGCTCTTGGTGCGTGTTCTATCCAATAGATATCTCATTTCCATACAAACCATCACCGTAAATCTCCGTGTTCAGAAAACTTTATATGCAACACGGATTCAACCAATATTCACGGCTGAGTCCTTAGCATGTGAATTATATATCTTTAATAACCCATTGAAGACATATTGTCACCTTAAAGCATTTACTCCGATTTTGCCCCATTTTCATAAAAGCAGTTTCCAAACTGAGGCAGATATTTCAGTAAAATGCTCCTGGAATGTGATCTAACGAATAGATATGTAATTTACATAGTTTCCCTCACTGTGACAGTCCGTGTTCCGAACACGCTGGATACATCACGGATTTGACAGACATTTTTAATGAGTTGTGTACATGTGTATTACAGAACCTTCATCCACCATACAAGGCATATGTACACCTAGAAACATTAACTCTGAGTTCGCAGCTTTTTCCTAATAGCATTTTCGAAAATCAGGCAGTTTACAAAGGAAAAAACTGTTGGAGCGTTTTCTACCCAATAAGTATTTAAATTAAATGGATTCGTTCACCGTGAGAAATTCCGTGTTCCGAAAAGCTACATGCATCACGGATGCAACAAATATTCAATTCAGATTTGTTAGCAAGTAGATTACAGCACTTTCATCCACCATACAAGGCTTACTGGCACTTTGAAAAATTTTCTCAGATTTCACAGTTTAGTTTTAACGCCAGTATTGAAAATGAGGCTGATTTGGCAGAAAAATGCTCTTGGAGCGAGTTGTACCCAAAAGATATGTAATTTACCTACTTTCACTCACCGTGATATTCCGTGTTCTGAACACTTTCCATGCATCACGGATTCAACAAACATTCTTTAATGAGTTGTGAACATGTGTATTACCGAACGTTCATTCACCTTACAATGCTTAATTATACATAGAAAATTTTATTTTGATTTAGTAGATTTCTCCTTATGTCAGTTTCTAAAATCATGCAGTTTTTGTAGAAAAATCCTCTTGGAGCGAGTTCTACCCAATAGACATGCAATTTACATAGAACCCTTCATCATGAAATTCCGTGTTCCGAAAAAGCTACATGCATCACGGATTCGAAAAATATTCACTACAGACTTGTTTGCATAAAGATTACCGAACTTTCATCCACCATAAAAGGAATATGGACACTTTGAAGCATTTTCTCATATTTCAAAGTTTTTCCTAATGCCAGTTTTGAAAATGACGCAGATTTGCAGAAATATTCTCGTATAGCGATTACTTCCGAATAGAAATGTAATTTACATTTTTTCACTCACAGTGACATTCCAATTTCCGAACACACTACATGCATCAAGGTTTCAACAAATTTCTTGAAGGAGTTGTGATCATGTAGATTACAGAACTTTCATCCACCATACATGGCACAATTTCACCTAGAAACATTAACTCTGAATTTGCAGGATTTTCCTAATGCCAGTTTCAAAAATCAGGCCGTTTTCTCATGGAAAAATTTTTGGAGCGAATTCTAACCAATAGGCATTTAATTTACATAGATTCCATAATCGGGATTTTCCGTGATACGATCACGCTTCATGCATAACGCTTTGTACTAATATTCACCACAGAATGGTTTGGAGGTGGGTTTACGAACTTCCATCACAATACAAGTCATATTGACACTTTGAAGCATTTTCTCAGATTTGCGTATATTATCAAACACCAGTTTCGAAGATAAGCAGATTTCCCAGAAAAATCTCTTGGAGCGAGTTCTACGGAAGAGACATGTATTTTACATAGATTCGCTCACCGTGATATTCTGTGTTCCAAACACACTTCACGTATCACGGATTCGACAAATATTCACTACAGAGTTGTTAGCATGTGGATTACCGAGCTTTCATCCACCATACAAGGCATATTTACACTGAGAATCTATTAATCTGAGTTCACAAGGTTATCCTAAAGCCAGTTTCGAAAATCAGGCGGATTTCTCACGAAAAATCTCTTGGAGTGATTTCTGACCAAGAGAAATGTAATTTACATAAATTCCCTGGCCTTGAAATTCCGTGTTGCGAACATGCTACATGCATAAAGGATTCGACAAATATTCACTACAAATTTGTTAGCATGTGGATTACCGAACTTTCATCACAATACATTGAATATTGTTTCTTAGAAGTACTTTCTTAGATTTTGCAGCGTTTTGCAAACGTCATGTTCAAATATGACGAAGTTTTCACAGAAAAACTCTCTCGAAGGGAGTTCTACCCAATAGAGAAGTAATCTGCATTGTTTCTATCACCGTGAAATTCCACATTCTGAACACGGTACATGCATCACGGATTAGAAAAATATTCTTTAATATGTTGTGAAAATGTGGATTACCGAACTTTCTTGCAACATAAAGGCACATTTACACCTACAAATATTGACTCCCGTTTTGCAGCTTTTTCCAAAATTCAGATTCGTTATCATGCAATTTTCGCAGAAACATTCTCTTCTACCTCGTTCTACTCAAGAGAATTGTGATTTACATAATTTCATTACCGTGAAATTCCGTTTTCCAAAAGCGCTACATGAATCACGGCTTAAAAAATAATTACTACACTGTTATTCACATGTGGATTACCGGACTTTCATTCACCATTCAAGGCATATTGACACTTAGAAGCATTTTCTCAGATTTCACAGGGTTCTCCTAATGGCAGTTTTGAAAATGAGGCACATTTCGCAGAAAAATTCTCTACCAGCGAGTTCTACCCAATAGACATGTAACTTAAATTCTTTTCTTCACTATGACATTCCGTATTCCAAACACGTTACATGCATCACGAATTCGACAAACATTATTTAATGAGTGTGATCATATGGATTACCGAACTTTCATCCACCATACAAGGCATATTTATGCCTAGAATTAGTTATTCTGATTTCGCAGGTTTTTCCTAACATCCAGTTTTGAAAATCATGAAATTTTCACAGAAACATTCAATTCAAGCGAGTTCTATCCAGTAGATTTGTCATTTTCAGAGTTTCACTCACCGAGACATGCCGTGTTCCGAAAACGTTACAATTCATCACGGCTTCGACAAACATTATTTAATGACTGTGAGCTTGTGGATTACCGATTTTTCAACCACAATAAAAGGCATATTTACACCTAGAAATATTTACTTAGATTACGCATGTTTTCCTAACTTCAGTTAAAAAATCAGGCAGTTTTCGCAGAAAAACGCTCTTGGTGCATGTTCTTTCCAATAGATATCTCATTTTCATACATACAATCACCGTAAAATTCGGTGTTCCGAAAACTTTACATGCACCACGGATTCAACCATTATTAACGGCTGAGTCCTTAGCATGTGAATTATACATCTTTAATAACCCATTTTAGTCAGATTGTCACCTTAAAGCATTTACTCAGATTTTGCTGCGTTTTCATAACAGCAGTTTCCAAACTGAGGCAGATTTTTCAGTATAATGCTCCTGGAGCGTGTTCTAACCAATAGATAGTTAATTTACTTAGTTTCCCTCAACGTGACAGTCCGTGTTCCGAACACGCTACATACATCACTGATATGACAAACATTTTTAATGAGTTGTGTTCATGTGTTTTACAGAACCTTCATCCACCATACAAGGCATATGTACACCTAGAAATATTAACTCTGAGTTCGCAGCTTTATCCTAATAGCAGTTTCAAAAATCAGGCAGTTTACAAAGGAATAAACTGTTGGAGCGTGTTCTACCCAATAGATATGTAAATTACATGTATTCGCTCACCGTGAAATTCCGTGTTCGGAACATGCTACATGCAGAAAAGTTTCGACAATAATACAGTACAGAGTTGTTTGCATGTGGATTACAGGACTCTCATCAAAATAGAAGGCATATTGACGCTTTGAAGAATTTTCTCTGATTTCGCAGAGCTTGCCAATCGCCAGTTTTCAAAATGAGGCAGATTTCACGGCAAAGACCTCTTGGAGCGTGTCTAACAAATAGACGTTTAATTTCCATGGATTCGCTCACCATGAAATTCCGTGTTCCGAACACGCTACATGCATCAAGGATGCGACAAATATTTACTACCGAGTTGTTAGCAAGTAGATTACAGCACTTTCATCCACCATACAAGGCTTACTGACACTTTGAAAAATTTTCTCAGATTTCACAGGTTAGTTTTAACGTCAGTTTGAAATGAGGCAGATTTGGCAGAAAAATGCTCTTGGAGCGAGTTGTACCCAAAACATATGTAATTTACCTAGTTTCACTCACCGTGATATTCCATGTTCTGGACAAGTTCCATGCATTACGGATTCAAAAAACATTCTTTAATGAGTTGTGAACATGTGTATTACTGAACTTTCATCCACCTTACAATGCATATTTATACATAGAAAGTTTTATTCTGATTTAGTAGATTTCTCCTAATGTCAGTTTCTAAAATCATGCAGTTTTTGCTGAAAAATTCTCTTGGAGCGTGTTCTTCCCAATAGACATGCAATTTACATAGAACAAGTCATCGTGAAATTCCGTGTTCTGAAAAAGTTACATGCTTCATGGATTCGACAAATATTCACTACAGAGTTGTTAGCATAAGGATTACCAAACTTTCATCCACCATAAAAGCAATATGGACACTTTGAAGCATTTTCTCATATTTCGAAAACTTTTCCTAATGCCAGTTTTGAAAATGAGGCAGATTTGCAGAAAAATCCTCGTGGAGGGAGTACATCCCGATATAAACATAATTTACTTAGTTTCCCTCACAGTGAGATTCTAATTTCCGAACACACTACATGCATCAAGGTTTCAACAAACATTCTCTAATGAGTTGTGAACATGTAGATCACAGATCTTTCATCCACCATATATAGCACTTTTACACCTAGAAACATTAACTCTGAATTTGCAGCTTTTTCCTAATTCCAGTTTCAAAAATCAGGCCGTTTTCTCAGGGAAAAATTTTTGGAGCGAATTCTAACCAAAAGGTGTGTAATTTACATAGATTCCATCGCCGGGTATTTCCTTGAAACAATCACTCGACATGCATAACGCTTTCTACAAATATTCAATGTAGATTTGTTTCCATGTGGTTTACGAACTTCCATCACAATACAAGGCATATTGACACTTTGAAGCATTTTGTGAGATTTTGCGAATATTATCAAACGCTAGTATCGAAAATGGGCAGATTTCCCAGAAAAAATTCTCTTGCAGCGAGTTCTACCGTAGAGATATTTATTTTACAAAGATTCGCTCACCGTGATATTCTGTGTTAAAAACACTATTAACGTACCTCGGATTCGATAAATATTCACTATAGAGTTGTTAGCATGCGGATTATCGAACTTTCATCCACCATACAAGCATATTTACAAGGAGAATCTATTAATCTGAGTTCACAGAGTTTTCCTATCGCCAGTTTCGAAAATCTGGCCGGTTTCTCAGGAAAAATCTCTCGGAGAGATTTCTAACCAAGAGAAATGTAATTTACATAAGATCCCTGGCCGTGACATTCCGTGTTCTGAACATGCTACATGCATGATGGATTCGACAAATATTCACTAAAATTTGTTAGCATGTGGATTACCGAACTTTCATCACAATACATTGAATATTGATGCTTAGAAGGATTTTCTCAGATTTTGCTGCGTTTTGCAAACGCCACGTTCAAAAATGACGAAGTTTTCACAGAAAAACACTTTCCGAGCTAGTTCTAACCAATAGAGAAGTAATTTGCATTGATTCAATCACCGTGAAATTCCACGTTCTGAACACGGTACATGCATCACGGATAAGAAAAAGATTCTTTAATATGTTGTGAAAATGTAGATTACCGAAATTTCTTGCAACATAAAGGCACATTTACACCTACAAATATTGACTCCCGTTTTGCAGCTTTTTCCAAACTTCAGATTCGATAATCATGCAATTTTCGCCAAAACATTCTCTTCTAGCTCGTTCTACTCAATAGAATTGTAATTTACATCGTTTCATTACCGTGAAATTCCATTTTCCAAAAGCGCTACATGAATCACGGTTTAAAAAATAATTACTACACTGTTATTAACATGTGGATTACCGGATTTTCATTCACCATTCAAGGCATATTGACACTTAGAAGCATTTTCTCAGATTTCACAGGGTTCTCCTAATGGCAGTTTTGAAAATGAGGCACATTTCACAGAAAAATTCTCTTCAAGCGAGTTCTACCCAATAGACATGTAACTTACATTGTTTCGTTCACTATGACATTCCGTATTCCAAACACGTTACATGCATCACGAATTCGACAAAAATTCTTTAATGAGGGTGAGCACGTGGATTACCGAACTTTCATCCGCCATACAAGGCATATTTACACCTCGAAGTAGTTATTCTGATTTCGCAGGTTTTTCCTAACATCCAGTTTCGAAAATCATGAAATATTCGCAGAAACATTCAATTCAAGCGAGTTCTATCCAGTAGAATTGTTATTTTCAGAGTTTCACTCACCGAGACATTCTGTCTTCCGAAAACGTTACATTCATCACGGCTTTGACAAACATTATTTAATGACCGTGAGCATGTGGATTACCGATTTTTCAACCACAATACAAGGCATATTTACACCTAGAAACATTTACTTTGATTTCGCAGGTTTCCCTAACGTCAGTTAAGAAAATCAGGCAGTTTTCGCAGAAAAATTCTCTTGTTGCATGTTCTATCCAATAGACATCTCATTTTCATAGATACAGTCACCGTAACATTCCGTGTTCCGAAAAAGGTACATGCACCACGGATTCAACCAATATTCACGGCTGAGTCCTTAGCATGTGAATTACACATCTTTAATAACCCATTGAAGACATATTGTCACCTTAAAGCATTTACTCAGATTTTGCAGCGTTTTCATAACAGCAGTTTCCAAACTGAGGAGATTTTTCAGTAAAATGCTCCTGGAGTGTGTTCTAACCAATAGATATGTAATTTACATAGTTTTCCTCACCGTGACAGTCCGTGTTCTGAACACGCTACATACATCACGGATTTGACAGACATTTTTAATGAGTTGTGTACATGTGTATTACAGAACCTTCATCCACCATACAAGGAATATGTACACGTAGAAACATTAACTCGGAGTCCGCAGCTTTTTCCTAATAGCAGTTTCGAAAATCAGGCAGTTTACAAAGGAAAAAACTGTAGGAGCGTGTTCTACCCAATAGATATGTAAATTAAATGGATTCGCTCACCGTGAAATTCCGTGTTCCGAAAAAGTTACATGCATCACGGATGCGACAAATATTCACTTCAGAATTGTTAGCAAGTAGATTACAGCACTTTCATCCACCATACAAGGCTTAATGACACTTTGAATAATTTTCTCTGATTTCACAGTTTAGTTTTAACGCCAGTTTTGAAATGAGGTGAATTTGGCAGAAAAATGCTCTTGGAGCGAGATGTACCCAAAAGATATGTAATTTAGCTTCTTTCACTCACCGTGACATTCCGTCTTCTGAACACGTTCCATGCATCACGGATTCAACAAACATTCTTTAATGAGTTGTGTACATGTGTATTACAGAAACTTCATCCACCATACAAGGCATATGTACACCTAGAAACATTAACTCTGAGTTCGCAGCTTTTTCCTAATAGCAGTTTCGAAAATCAGGCAGTTTACCAAGGAAACACTGTTGGAGCGTATTCTACAAAATAGAAATGTAAATTAAATGGATTCGCTCAACGTGAAATTCCGTGTTCCGAATACGCTACATGCATCACGGATGCGACAAATATTCACTTCAGAGTTGTTAGCAACTAGATTACCGCACTTTCATCCACCATACAAAGCTTACTGACATTTTGAAGAATTTTCTCAGATTTCACAGGTTAGTTTTAACGCCAGTTTTCAAATGAGGCGGATTTGGCAGAAAAATGCTCTTGGAGCGAGTTGTACCCAAAAGATATATAATTTACCTACTTTCACTCACCGTGACATTCCGTGTTCTGAACACGTTCCATGCATGACGGATTCAACAAACATTCTTTAATGAGTTGTGATCATGTGTATTACCGATCTTTCATCCACCTTACAATGCTTATTTATACATAGAAAGTTTTATTCTGATTTAGTAGATTTCTCCTAATGTCAGTTTCTAAACTCATGCAGTTTTTGCAGAAAAATCCTCTTGGTGCGAGTTCTACCCAATAGACATGCAATTTACATAGAACCCGTCATTGTGAAATTCCGTGTTCCGAAAAAGCTACATGCATCACGGATTCGACAAATATTCACTACAGAGTTGTTAGCAGAAAGTTTACCGAACTTTCATCCACCATAAAAACCATATGGACACTTTGAAGCATTTTCTCACATTTTGAAAGTTTTTCCTAATGCCAGTTTTGAAAATGACGCATATTCGCAGAAAAATTCTCGTGGAGCGAGTACATCCCAATAGAAATGTAATTTACATAGTTTCCCTCACAGTGACATTCCAATTTCCGAATACACTACATGCATCAATGTTTCAACAAACTTTCTCGAATGGGTTGTGAACATGTAGATTACAGAACTTTCATTCACCATACAAGACATATTTACACCGAGAATCTATTAATCTAAGTTCGCAGGGTTTTCCTAACGCAGTATCGGAAATCAGGGCAATTTCTCTGGAAAAATCTCTTAGAGTGATTTCTAACAAAGAGAAATGTAATTTACATAAATTCCCTGGCCGTGAAATTCCGTGTTCCATACATTCTACATTTATAAAAGTTTCGACAAATATTCACTACAAATTTGTTAGCGTGTGGATTAATGAACTTTCATCACAATACATTGAATATTGATTCTTAGAAGGATTTTCTCAGATTTTGCAGCGTTTTGCAAATGCCAGTTTCAAAATTGACGAAGTTTTCACCAAAAAACACTCTCCAATCTAGTTCTACCCAATAGAGGAGTAATTTACATTGTTTCAACCACCGTGAAATTCCACGTTCTGAACACGATACATGCATCACGGAATAGAAAAAGATTCTTTAATATGTTGTGAAAGTGTGGATTACCGAACTTTCTTGCAACATAAAGGCACATTTACACCTACAAATATTGACTCCCGTTTTGCAGCTTTTTCCAAACTTCAGATTCAATAATCATGCAATTTTCGCCGAAACATTCTCTTCTAGCTCGTTCTACTCAATAGAATTGTAATTTACATCGTTTCATTACCGTGAAATTCCATTTTCCAAAAGCGCTACATGAATCACGGTTTAAAAAATAATTACTACACTGTTATTAACATGTGGATTACCGGATTTTCATTCACCATTCAAGGCATATTGACACTTAGAAGCATTTTCTCAGATTTCACAGGGTTCTCCTAATGGCAGTTTTGAAAATGAGGCACATTTCGCAGAAAAATTCTCTTCAAGCGAGTTCTACCCAATAGACATGTAACTTACATTGCTTCCTTCACTATGACATTCCGTATTCCAAACACATTACATGCATCACGAATTCGACAAACATTCTTTAATGAGGGTGAGCACGTGGATTACCGAACTTTCATCCGCCATACAAGGCATATTTACACCTCGATGTAGTTATTCTGATTTCGCAGGTTTTTCCTAACATCCAGTTTCAAAAATCATGAAATTTTCGCAGAAACATTCAATTCAAGCGAGTTCTATCCAGTAGAATTGTTATTTTCAGAGTTTCACTCACCGAGACATTCTGTCTTCCGAAAACGTTACATTCATCACGGCTTCGACAAACATTATTTAATGACCGTGAGCATGTGGATTACCGATTTTTCAAACACAATACAAGGCATATTTACACCTAGAAACATTTACTTTGATTTCGCAGGTTTTCCTAACGTCAGTTAAGAAAATCAGGCAGTTTTCGCAGAAAAATTCTCTTGGTGCATGTTCTATCCAATAGACATCTCATTTTCATAGATACAGTCACCGTAACATTCCGTGTTCTGAAAAAGGTACATGCACCACGGATTCAACCAATATTCACGGCTGAGTCCTTAGCATGTGAATTACACATCTTTAATAACCCATTGAAGACATATTGTCACCTTAAAGCATTTACTCTGATTTTGCCACGTTTTCATAACAGCAGTTTCCAAACTGAGGAGATTTTTCAGTAAAAAGCTCCTGGAATGTGTTCTAACCAATAGATATGTAATTTACATAGTTTCCCTCACCGTGACAGTCCGTGTTCTGAACACGCTACATACATCACGGATTTGATAGACATTTTTAATGAGTTGTGTACATGTGTATTACAGAACCTTCATCCACCATACAAGGAATATGTACACGTAGAAACATTAACTCGGATTCCGCAGCTTTTTCCTAATAGCAGTTTCGAAAATCAGGCAGTTTACAAAGGAAAAAACTGTAGGTGCGTGTTCTACCCAATAGATATGTAAATTAAATGGATTCGCTCACCGTGAAATTCCGTGTTCCGAAAAAGATACATGCATCACGGATGCGACAAATATTCACTTCAGAATTGTTAGCAAGTAGATTACAGCACTTTCATCCACCATACAAGGCTTAATGACACTTTGAATAATTTTCTCTGATTTCACAGTTTAGTTTTAACGCCAGTTTTGAAATGAGGTGTATTTGGCAGAAAAATGCTCTTGGAGCGAGATGTACCCAAAAGATATGTAATTTACATTCTTTCACTCACCGTGACATTCCGTCTTCTGAACACGTTCCATGCATCACGGATTCAACAAACATTCTTTAATGAGTTGTGAACATGTGTATTAATAAAATTTCATTCACCTTACAATGCTTATATATACATAGAAAGTTTTATTGTGATTTAGTAGATTTCTCCTAATGTCAGTTTCTAAAATCATGCAGTTTTTGCAGAAAAATCCTCTTGGAGCGAGTTCTACCCAATAGACATGCAATTTACATAGAACCTGTCATCATGAAATTCCGTGTTCCGAGAAAGCTACATGCAACATGGATTCGACAAATATTCACTACAGAGTTGTTAGCATAAAGATTACCGAACTTTCATTCTCCATAAAAGCCATATGGACACTTTGAAGCATTTTCTCATATTTCGAAAGTTTTTCCTAATGCCAGTTTTGAAAATGACGCAGATTCGCAGAAAAATCCTCGTGGAGCGAGTACTTCCCATTAGAAATGTAATTTACATAGTTTCCCTCACAGTGACATTCCAATTTCCGAACACACTACATGCATCAATGTTTCAACAAACTTTCTCGAATGGGTTGTGAACATGTAGATTATAGAACTTTCATCCACCATACAAGACATATTTACACCGAGAATCTATTAATCTAAGTTCGCAGGGTTTTCCTAACGCAGTTTCGGAAATCAGGCCGATTTCTCAGGAAAAATCTCTTGGAGTGATTTCTAACCAAGAGAAATGTAATTTACATAAATTCCCTGGCCGTGAAATTCCATGTTCCGAAAATGCTACATGCATAAAGATTCGACAAATATTCTCTACAAATTTGTTAGCATGTTGATTACTGAACTTTCATCACAATACATTGAATATTGATTCTTAGAAGGATTTTGTCAGATTTTGCAGAGTTTTGCAAATACCAGTTTCAAAATTGACGAAGTGTTCTCCGAAAAACACTCTCCAATCTAGTTCTACCCAATAGAGGAGTAATTTACATTGTTTCAACCACCGTGACATTCCACGTTCTGAACACGGTACATGCATCACGGATTAGAAAATTATTCTTTAATATGTTGTGAAAATGTGGATTACCGAACTTTCTTGCAACATAAAGGCACATTTACACCTACAAATATTGACTCCCATTTTGCAGCTTTTTCTAAAATTCAGATTTGATAATCATGCAATTTTCACAGAAACATTCTCTTCTAGCTCGTTCTACTCAATAGAATTGTAATTTACATCGTTTCATTACCGTGAAATTCCGTTTTCCAAAAGCGCTACATAAATCATGGTTTAAAAAATAATTACTACACTGTTATTAACATGTGGATTACCGGATTTTCATTCACCATTCAAGGCATATTGACACTTAGAAGCATTTTCTCAGATTTCACAGGTTTCTCCTAATGGCAGTTTTGAAAATGAGGCACATTTCACAGAAAATTTCTCTTCAAGCGAGTTCTACCCAATAGACATATAACTTACATTGTTTCGTTCACTATGACATTCCATATTTCAAACACGTTACATGCATCACGAATTCGACAAACATTCTTTAATGAGTGTGAGCACGTGGATTACCGAACTTTCATCCAACATACAAATCATTTTTAAACCTAGAAGTAGTTATTCTGATTTCGCAGGTTTTTCCTAATATCCAGTTTCAAAAATCATGAAATTTTCGCAGAAACATTCAATTCAAGCGAGTTCTATCCACTAGAATTGTTATTTTAAGAGTTTCACTCACCGAGACATTCCGTGTTCCGAAAACATTACATTCATCACAGCTTCGACAAACATTATTTAATGACCGTGAGCATGTTGATTACCGATTTTTCAACCACAATACAAGGCATATTTACACCTAGAAACATTTACTTTGATTTCGCAGGTTTTCCTAACGTCAGTTAAGAAAATCAGGCAGTTTTCGCAGAAAAATTCTCTTGGTGCATGTTGTATCCAATAGACATCTCATTTTCATAGATACAGTCACCGTAACATTCCGTGTTCCGAAAACGGTACATGCACCACGGATTCAACCAATATTCACGGCTGAGTCCCTAGCATGTGAATTACACATCTTTAATAACCCATTGAAGACATATTGTCACCTTAAAGCATTTATTCAGATTTTGCAGCGTTTTCATAAGAGCATTTTCCAAACTGAGGAGATTTTTCAATAAAATGCTCCTGGAGCGTGTTCTAACCAATAGATATGTAATTTACATATTTTCCCTCACCATGACAGTCCGTGTTCTGAACACGCTTCATACATCATGGAATTGACAGACATTTTTAATGAGTTGTGTATATGTGTATTACAGAACCTTCATCCACCATACAAGGCATATGTACTCCTAGAAAAATTAACTCTGAGTTCGCAGCTTTTTCCTAATAGCAGTTTCGAAAATCAGGCAGTTTACAAAGGAAAAAACTTTTGGAGCGTGTTCTACACAATAGATATATAAATTAAATGGATTCGCTCAACGTGAAATTCCGTGTTCCGAACACGCTACATGCATCACGGATGCGACAAATATTCACTTCAGAGTTGTTAGCAAGTAGATAACTGCACTTTCATACACCATACAAGGCTTACTGACACTTTGAAAAATTTTCTCATATTTCACAGGTTGATTTTAACGCCAGTTTTGAAATGAGGCGGATTTGGCAGAAAAATGCTCTTGGAGCGAGTTGTACCCAAAAGATATGTAATTTACCTACTTTCACTCACCATGACATTCCATGTTCTGAACACGTTCCATGCATCACGGATTAAACAAACATCCTTTAATGAGTTGTGAACATGTGTATTACCAAACTTTCATCAACCTTACAATGCTTATTTATACATAGAAAGTTTTATTCTGATTTAGTAGATTTCTCCTAATGTCAGTTTCTAAAATCATGCAGATTTTGCAGAAAAATACTCTTGGAGCTACTTCTACCCTATAGACATGCAATTTACATAGAACCCGTCATCGTGAAATTCCGTGTTCCGAAAAAGCTACATGCATCACGGATTCGACAAATATTCACTACAGAGTTGTTAGCATAAAGATTACCGAACTTTCATCCACCATAATAGTCATATGGACACTTTGAAGCATTTTCTCATATTTCGAAAGTTTTTCCTAATGCCAGTTTTGAAAATGACGCAGATTCGCAGAAAGATTCTCGTGGAGCGAGTACTTCCCAATAGAAATGTAATTTACATAGTTTCCCTCACAGTGACATTCCAATTTCGGAACACACTACATGCATCAAGGTTTCAACAAACTTTCTCGAATGAGTCGTGAACATGTAGATTACAGAACTTTCATCCACAATACATGGCACATTTACACCTAGAAACATTATCTCTGATTTTGCAGATTTTTCCTAATGCCAGTTTCAAAAAATCAGGCCGTTTTCTCAGGGAAAAATTTTTGGAGCGAATTCTAACCAATAAGCGTGTAATTTACATAGAATCCATCGCCAGGAATTTCCGTTATACGATCACTCTACATGCATAACGCTTTCTACAAATATTCACCGCAGATTTGTTTGCATGTGGTTTTAAGAACTTCCATCACAATACAAGGCATATTGATACTTTGAAGCATTTTTGAGATTTTGCCATTATTATCAAATGCCAGTTTCGAAAATGAGGCAGATTTCCCAGAAAAAACTCTTGCAGCTTTTTCTACCATAGAGACATGTATTTTACATAGATTCGCTCACCGTGATATTCTGTGTTCCAAACACGCTTCATGTATATCGGATTCGACAAATATTCACTACAGAGTTGTTAGCATGCAGTTTACCAAACTTTCATCCACCATACAAGGCATATTTTCACCGAGAATCTATTAATCTGAGTTTGCAGGATTTTCCTATCTCCAGTTTCAAAAATCAGGCTGATTTCTCAGGAAAAACCTCTTGGAGTGAATTGTAACCAAGAGAAATGTAATTTACATAAATTCCCTGGCCGTGTAATTCCGTGTTCCGAACATGCTACATGCAGAAATGTTTCGACAAATATTCACTACAAATTTGTTAGCAGGTGGATTACCGAACTTTCATCACAAAACATTGAATATTGATTCTTTGAAGTATTTTCTCAGATTTTGCAGCGTTTTGCAAACGCCAGGTTCAAAACTGACGAAGTTTTCCCAGAAAAATTCTCTCGGAGCGAGTCCAACCCAATTGAGTATTAATTTACTTGCTTCAATCACCGTGAAATTCCACGTTCTGAACACGGTACATGCATCATGGATTAGAAAAAGATTCTTTAATATGTTGTGAAAGTGTGGATTACCGAACTTTCTTGCAACATAAAGGCACATTTACACCTACAAATATTGACTCCCGTTTTGCAGCTTTTTCCAAACTTCAGATTCGATAATCATGCAATTTTCGCCAAAACATTCTCTTCTAGCTCGTTCTACTCAATAGAATTGTAATTTACATCGTTTCATTACCGTGAAATTCCATTTTCCAAAAGCGCTACATGAATCACGGTTTAAAAAATAATTACTACACTGATATTAACATGAGGATTACCGGATTTTCATTCACCATTCAAGTCATATTGACACTTAGAAGCATTTTCTCAGATTTCACAGGGTTCTCCTAATGGCAGTTTTGAAAATGAGGCACATTTCACAGAAAAATACTCTTCAAGCGAGTTCTACCCAATAGACATGTAACTTACATTGTTTCCTTCACTATGACATTCCGTATTACAAACACGTTACATGCATCACGAATTCGACAAACATTCTTTAATGAGTGTGTGCACGTGGATAACCGAACTTTCATCCACCATAAAAGGCATATTTACACCTCGAAGTAATTATTCTGATTTCGCAGGTTTTTCCTAACATCCAGTTTCGAAAATCATGAAATTTCGCAGAAACATTCAATTGAAGCGAGTTCTATCCAGTAGAATTGTTATTTTCAGAGTTTCACTCACCGAGACATTCCGTGTTCCGAAAACGTTACAATTGATCAAGGATTCGACAAACATTATTTAATGACCGTGAGCATGTGGATTACCGATTTTTCAACCACAATACAAGGCATATTTACACCTAGAAACATTTACTTTGATTTCGCAGGTTTTCCTAACGTCAGTTAAGAAAACCAGGCAGTTTTCGCAGAAAAATTTTCTTGGTGCATGTTCTATCCAATAGACATCTCATTTTCATAGATACAGTCACCGTAACATTCCGTGTTCCGAATAAGGTACATGCACCACGGATTCAACCAATATTCACGGCTGAGTCCTTAGCATGTGAATTACACATCTTTAATAACCCATTGAAGACATATTGTCACCTTAAAGCATTTACTCAGATTTTGCAGCGTTTTCATAACAGCAGTTTCCAAACTGAGGAGATTTTTCAGTAAAATGCTCCTGGAGTGTGTTCTAACCAATAGATATGTAATTTACATAGTTTCCCTCACTGTGACAGTCCGTGTTCTGAACACGCTATATACATCACAGATTTGACCGACATTTTTAATGAGTTGTGTACATGTGTATTACAGAACCTTCATCCACCATACAAGGCATATGTACACCTAGAAACATTAACTCTGAGTTCGCAGCTTTTTCCTAATCGCAGTTTCGAAAATCAGGCAGTTTACAAAGGAAAAACCTGTTGGAGCGTGTTCTACCCAATAGATATGCAAATTAAATGGATTGGGTCACCGTGAAATTCCGTGTTCCGAACACGCTACATGCATTAAGGATGCGACAAATATTCACTTCAGAGTTGTTAGAAAGTAGATTACAGCAGTTTCATCCACCATACAAGGCTTACTGGCACTTTGAAAAATTTTCTCAGATTTCACAGTTTAGTTTTAACGCCAGTTTTGAAAATGAGGCGGATTTGGCAGAAAAATGCTCTTAGAGCGAGTTGTACCCAAAAGATATGTAATTTACCTACTTTCACTCACCGTGACATTCCGTGTTCTGAACACATTCCATGCATCACGAATTCAACAAACATTATTTAATGAATTGTGAACATGTGTATTACCAAACTTTCATCCACCTTACAATGCTTATTTATACATAGAAAGTTTTATTCTTAATTAGTAGATTTCTCCTAATGTCAGTTTCTAAAATCATGCAGTTTTTGCAGAAAAATCCTCTTGGAGCGAGTTCTACCCAATAGACATGCAATTTACATAGAACCCGTCATCGTGAAATTCCGTGTTCTGAAAAAGCTACATGCATCATGGATTTGACAAATATTCACTACAGAGTTGTTAGCATAAATATTACCGAACTTTCATCCACCATAAAAGCCATATGGACACTTTGAAGCATTTTCTCTTATTTCGAAAGTTTTCCCTAATGCCAGTTTTGAAAATGACGAAGATTCGCAGAAATATTCTCGTGGAACGAGTACTTCCCAATGGAAATGTAATTTACATAGTTTCCCTCACAGTGACATTCCAATTTCCGAACACACTACATGCATCAATGTTTCAACAAACTTTCTCGAATGGGTTGTGAACATGTAGATTACAGAACTTTCATCCACCATACAAGACATATTTACACCGAGAATCTATTAATCTAAGTTCGCAGGGTTTTCCTAACGCAGATTCGGAAATCAGGCCGATTTCTCAGTAAAAATCTCTTGGAGTGATTTCTAACCAAGAGAAATGTAAATTACATAAATTCCCTGGCCGTGAAATTCCGTGTTCCGAACATGCTACATGCATAAATGATTCGACAAATATTCACTATAAATTTGTTAGCATGTGGATTACCGAACTTTCATCACAATACATTGAATATTGCTTCTTAGAAGGATTTTCTCAGATTTTGCAGCGTTTTGCAAATGCCAGTTTCAAAATTGACGAAGTTTTCACCGAAAAACACTCTCCAATCTAGTTCTACCCAATAGAGGAGTAATTTACATTGTTTCAACCACCGTGAAATTCCACGTTCTGAACATGGTACATGCATCACGGATTAGAAAAAGATTCTTTAATATGTTGTGAAAATGTGGATTACAGAACGTTCTTGCAACATAAAGGCACATTTAAACCTACAAATATTGACTCCCGTTTTGCAGCTTTTTCCAAACTTCAGATTCGATAATCATGCAATTTTCGCCGAAACATTCTCTTCTAGCTCGTTCTACTCAATAGAATTGTAATTTACATCGTTTCATTACCGTGAAATTCCATTTTCCAAAAGCGCTACATGAATCACGGTTTAAAAAATAATTACTACACTGTTATTAACATGTGGATTACCGGATTTTCATTCACCATTCAAGGCATATTGACACTTAGAAGCATTTTCTCAGATTTCACAGGGTTCTCCTAATGGCAGTTTTGAAAATGAGGCACATTTCGCAGAAAAATTCTCTTCAAGCGAGTTCTACCCAATAGACATGTAACTTACATTGTTTCCTTCACTATGACATTCCGTATTCCAAACACGTTACATGCATCACGAATTCGACAAACATTCTTTTAATGAGGGTGAGCACGTGGATTACCGAACTTTCATCCGCCATACAAGGCATATTTACACCTCGAAGTAGTTATTCTGATTTCGCAGGTTTTTCCTAACATCCAGTTTCGAAAATCATGAAATTTTCGCAGAAACATTCAATTCAAGCGAGTTCTATCCAGTAGAATTGTTATTTTCAGAGTTTCACTCACCGAGACATTCTGTCTTCCGAAAACGTTACATTCATCACGGCTTCGACAAACATTATTTAATGACCGTGAGCATGTGGATTACCGATTTTTCAACCACAATACAAGGCATATTTACACCTAGAAACATTTACTTTGATTTCGCAGGTTTTCCTAACGTCAGTTAAGAAAATCAGGCAGTTTTCGCAGAAAAATTCTCTTGGTGCATGTTCTATCCAATAGACATCTCATTTTCATAGATACAGTCACCGTAACATTCCGTGTTCCGAAAAAGGTACATGCACCACGGATTCAACCAATATTCACGGCTGAGTCCTTAGCATGTGAATTACACATCTTTAATAACCCATTGAAGACATATTGTCACCTTAAAGCATTTACTCAGATTTTGCAGCGTTTTCATAACAGCAGTTTCCAAACTGAGGAGATTTTTCAATAAAATGCTCCTGGAGTGTGTTCTAACCAATAGATATGTAATTTACATAGTTTCCCTCACCGTGACAGTCCGTGTTCTGAACACGCTATATACATCACAGATTTGACCGACATTTTTAATGAGTTGTGTACATGTGTATTACAGAACCTTCATCCACCATACAAGGCATATGTACACCTAGAAACATTAACTCTGAGTTCGCAGCTTTTTCCTAATCGCAGTTTCGAAAATCAGGCAGTTTACAAAGGAAAAAACTGTTGGAGCGTGTTCTACCCAATAGATATGCAAATTAAATGGATTGGGTCACCGTGAAATTCCGTGTTCCGAACACGCTACATGCATCACGGATGCGACAAATATTCACTTCAGAGTTGTTAGCAAGTAGATAACTGCACTTTCATACACCATACAAGGCTTACTGACACTTTGAAAAATTTTCTCATATTTCACAGGTTGATTTTAACGCCAGTTTTGAAATGAGGCGGATTTGGCAGAAAAATGCTCTTGGAGCGAGTTGTACCCAAAAGATATGTAATTTACCTACTTTCACTCACCATGACATTTCATGTTCTGAACACGTTCCATGCATCACGGATTAAACAAACATCCTTTAATGAGTTGTGAACATGTGTATTACCAAACTTTCATCAACCTTACAATGCTTATTTATACATAGAAAGTTTTATTCTGATTTAGTAGATTTCTCCTAATGTCAGTTTCTAAAATCATGCAGATTTTGCAGAAAAATACTCTTGGAGCTACTTCTACCCTATAGACATGCAATTTACATAGAACCCGTCATCGTGAAATTCCGTGTTCCGAAAAAGCTACATGCATCACGGATTCGACAAATATTCACTACAGAGTTGTTAGCATAAAGATTACCGAACTTTCATCCACCATAATAGTCATATGGACACTTTGAAGCATTTTCTCATATTTCGAAAGTTTTTCCTAATGCCAGTTTTGAAAATGACGCAGATTCGCAGAAAGATTCTCGTGGAGCGAGTACTTCCCAATAGAAATGTAATTTACATAGTTTCCCTCACAGTGACATTCCAATTTCGGAACACACTACATGCATCAAGGTTTCAACAAACTTTCTCGAATGAGTCGTGAACATGTAGATTACAGAACTTTCATCCACAATACATGGCACATTTACACCTAGAAACATTATCTCTGATTTTGCAGATTTTTCCTAATGCCAGTTTCAAAAAATCAGGCCGTTTTCTCAGGGAAAAATTTTTGGAGCGAATTCTAACCAATAAGCGTGTAATTTACATAGAATCCATCGCCAGGAATTTCCGTTATACGATCACTCTACATGCATAACGCTTTCTACAAATATTCACCGCAGATTTGTTTGCATGTGGTTTTAAGAACTTCCATCACAATACAAGGCATATTGATACTTTGAAGCATTTTTGAGATTTTGCCATTATTATCAAATGCCAGTTTCGAAAATGAGGCAGATTTCCCAGAAAAAACTCTTGCAGCTTTTTCTACCATAGAGACATGTATTTTACATAGATTCGCTCACCGTGATATTCTGTGTTCCAAACACGCTTCATGTATATCGGATTCGACAAATATTCACTACAGAGTTGTTAGCATGCAGTTTACCAAACTTTCATCCACCATACAAGGCATATTTTCACCGAGAATCTATTAATCTGAGTTTGCAGGATTTTCCTATCTCCAGTTTCAAAAATCAGGCTGATTTCTCAGGAAAAACCTCTTGGAGTGAATTGTAACCAAGAGAAATGTAATTTACATAAATTCCCTGGCCGTGTAATTCCGTGTTCCGAACATGCTACATGCAGAAATGTTTCGACAAATATTCACTACAAATTTGTTAGCAGGTGGATTACCGAACTTTCATCACAAAACATTGAATATTGATTCTTTGAAGTATTTTCTCAGATTTTGCAGCGTTTTGCAAACGCCAGGTTCAAAACTGACGAAGTTTTCCCAGAAAAATTCTCTCGGAGCGAGTCCAACCCAATTGAGTATTAATTTACTTGCTTCAATCACCGTGAAATTCCACGTTCTGAACACGGTACATGCATCATGGATTAGAAAAAGATTCTTTAATATGTTGTGAAAGTGTGGATTACCGAACTTTCTTGCAACATAAAGGCACATTTACACCTACAAATATTGACTCCCGTTTTGCAGCTTTTTCCAAACTTCAGATTCGATAATCATGCAATTTTCGCCAAAACATTCTCTTCTAGCTCGTTCTACTCAATAGAATTGTAATTTACATCGTTTCATTACCGTGAAATTCCATTTTCCAAAGGCGCTACATGAATCACGGTTTAAAAAATAATTACTACACTGTTATTAACATGTGGATTACCGGATTTTCATTCACCATTCAAGTCATATTGACACTTAGAAGCATTTTCTCAGATTTCACAGGGTTCTCCTAATGGCAGTTTTGAAAATGAGGCACATTTCGCAGAAAAATTCTCTTCAAGCGAGTTCTACCCAATAGACATGTAACTTACATTGTTTCCTTCACTATGACATTCCGTATTCCAAACACGTTACATGCATCACGAATTCGACAAACATTCTTTAATGAGGGTGAGCACGTGGATTACCGAACTTTCATCAGCCATACAAGGCATATTTACACCTCGAAGTAGTTATTCTGATTTCGCAGGTTTTTCCTAACATCCAGTTTCGAAAATCATGAAATTTTCGCAGAAACATTCAATTCAAGCGAGTTCTATCCAGTAGAATTGTTATTTTCAGAGTTTCACTCACCGAGACATTCTGTCTTCCGAAAACGTTACATTCATCACGGCTTTGACAAACATTATTTAATGACCGTGAGCATGTGGATTACCGATTTTTCAACCACAATACAAGGCATATTTACACCTAGAAACATTTACTTTGATTTCGCAGGTTTTCCTAACGTCAGTTAAGAAAATCAGGCAGTTTTCGCAGAAAAATTCTCTTGGTGCATGTTCTATCCAATAGACATCTCATTTTCATAGATACAGTCACCGTAACATTCCGTGTTCCGAAAAAGGTACATGCACCACGGATTCAACCAATATTCACGGCTGAGTCCTTAGCATGTGAATTACACATCTTTAATAACCCATTGAAGACATATTGTCACCTTAAAGCATTTACTCAGATTTTGCAGCGTTTTCATAACAGCAGTTTCCAAACTGAGGAGATTTTTCAGTAAAATGCTCCTGGAGTGTGTTCTAACCAATAGATATGTAATTTACATAGTTTCCCTCACCGTGACAGTCCGTGTTCTGAACACGCTACATACATCACGGATTTGACAGACATTTTTAATGAGTTTTGTACATGTGTATTACAGAACCTTCATCCACCATACAAGGAATATGTACATGTAGAAACATTAACTCGGAGTCCGCAGCTTTTTCCTAATAGCAGTTTTGAAAATCAGGCAGTTTACAAAGGAAAAAACTGTAGGAGCGTGTTCTACCCAATAGATATGTAAATAAAATGGATTCGCTCACCGTGAAATTCCGTGTTCCGAAAAAGATACATGCATCACGGATGCGACAAATATTCACTTCAGAATTGTTAGCAAGTAGATTACAGCACTTTCATCCACCATACAAGGCTTAATGACACTTTGAATAATTTTCCCTGATTTCACAGTTTAGTTTTAACGCCAGTTTTGAAATGAGGTGAATTTGGCAGAAAAATGCTCTTGGAGCGAGATGTACCCAAAAGATATGTAATTTACCTTCTTTCACTCACCGTGACATTCCGTCTTTCGAACACGTTCCATGCATCACGGATTCAACAAACATTCTTTAATGAGTTGTGAACATGTGTATTAAAAAAATTTCATTCACCTTACAATGCTTATATATACATAGAAAGTTTTATTGTGATTTAGTAGATTTCTCCTAATGTCAGTTTCTAAAATCATGCAGTTTTTGCAGAAAAATCCTCTTGGAGCCAGTTCTACCCAATAGACATGCAATTTACATAGAACCTGTCATCATGAAATTCCGTGTTCCGAAAAAGCTACATGCAACATGGATTCGACAAATATTCACTACAGAGTTGTTAGCATAAAGATTACCGAACTTTCATCCTCCATAAAAGCCATATGGACACTTTGAAGCATTTTCTGCTATTTCGAAAGTTTTTCCTAATGCCAGTTTTGAAAATGACGCAGATTCGCAAAAAAATCCTCGTGGAGCGAGTACTTCCCATTAGAAATGTAATTTACATAGTTTCCCTCACAGTGACATTCCAATTTCCAAACACACTACATGCATCAATGTTTCAACAAACTTTCTCGAATGGGTTGTGAACATGTAGATTATAGAACTTTCATCCACCATACAAGACATATTTACACCGAGAATCTATTAATCTAAGTTCGCAGGGTTTTCCTAACGCAGTTTCGGAAATCAGGCCGATTTCTCAGGAAAAATCTCTTGGAGTGATTTCTAACCAAGAGAAATGTAATTTACATAAATTCCCTGGCCATGAAATTCCATGTTTCGAAAATGCTACATGCATAAAGATTCGACAAATATTCTCTACAAATTTGTTACCATGTGGATTACTGAACTTTCATCACAATACATTGAATATTAATTCTTTGAAGGATTTTGTCAGATTTTGCAGCGTTTTGCAAATACCAGTTTCAAAATTGACGAAGTTTTCTCCGAAAAACACTCTCCGATGTAGTTCTACCCAAAAGAGAATTAATTTAAATTGTTTCAACCACCGTGACATTCCACGTTCTGAACACGGTACATGCATCACGGATTAGAAAATGATTCTTTAATATGTTGTGAAAATGTGGATTACCGAACGTTCTTGCAACATAAAGGCACATTTACACCTACAAATATTGACTCCCATTTTGCAGCTTTTTCTAAAATTCAGATTTGATAATCATGCAATTTTCACAGAAACATTCTCTTCTAGCTCGTTCTACTCAATAGAATTGTAATTTACATCGTTTCATTACCGTGAAATTCCGTTTTCCAAAAGCGCTACATAAATCATGGTTTAAAAAATAATTACTACACTGTTATTAACATGTGGATTACCGGATTTTCATTCACCATTCAAGGCATATTGACACTTAGAAGCATTTTCTCAGATTTCACAGGTTTCTCCTAATGGCAGTTTTGAAAATGAGGCACATTTCACAGAAAATTTCTCTTCAAGCGAGTTCTACCCAATAGACATATAACTTACATTGTTTCGTTCACTATGACATTCCATATTTCAAACACGTTACATGCATCACGAATTCGACAAACATTCTTTAATGAGTGTGAGCACGTGGATTACCGAACTTTCATCCAACATACAAATCATTTTTAAACCTAGAAGTAGTTATTCTGATTTCGCAGGTTTTTCCTAATATCCAGTTTCAAAAATCATGAAATTTTCGCAGAAACATTCAATTCAAGCGAGTTCTATCCACTAGAATTGTTATTTTAAGAGTTTCACTCACCTAGACATTCCGTGTTCCGAAAACATTACATTCATCACAGCTTCGACAAACATTATTTAATGACCGTGAGCATGTGGATTACCGATTTTTCAACCACAATACAAGGCATATTTACACCTAGAAACATTTACTTTGATTTCGCATGTTTTCCTAACGTCAGTTAAGAAAATCACGGTTTTCGCAGAAAAATTCTCTTGGTGCATGTTCTATCCAATAGACATCTCATTTTCATAGATACAGTCACCGTAACATTCCGTGTTCCGAAAACGGTACATGCACCACGGATTCAACCAATATTCACGGCTGAGTCCCTAGCATGTGAATTACACATCTTTAATAACCCATTGAAGACATATTGTCACCTTAAAGCATTTATTCAGATTTTGCAGCGTTTTCATAATAGCATTTTCCTAACTGAGGAGATTTTTCAATAAAATGCTCCTGGAGCGTGTTCTAACCAATAGATATGTAATTTACATAGTTTCCCTCACCATGACAGTCCGTGTTCTGAACACGCTTCATACATCATGGATTTGACAGACATTTTTAATGAGTTGTGTACATGTGTATTACAGAACCTTCATCCACCATACAAGGCATATGTACACCTAGAAACATTAACTCTGAGTTCGCAGCTTTTTCCTAATCGCAGTTTCGAAAATCAGGCAGTTTACAAAGGAAAAACCTGTTGGAGCGTGTTCTACCCAATAGATATGCAAATTAAATGGATTGGGTCACCGTGAAATTCCGTGTTCCGAACACGCTACATGCATTAAGGATGCGACAAATATTCACTTCAGAGTTGTTAGAAAGTAGATTACAGCAGTTTCATCCACCATACAAGGCTTACTGGCACTTTGAAGAATTTTCTCAGATTTCACAGTTTAGTTTTAACGCCAGTTTTGAAAATGAGGCGGATTTGGCAGAAAAATGCTCTTAGAGCGAGTTGTACCCAAAAGATATGTAATTTACCTACTTTCACTCACCGTGACATTCCGTGTTCTGAACACATTCCATGCATCACGAATTCAACAAACATTATTTAATGAATTGTGAACATGTGTATTACCAAACTTTCATCCACCTTACAATGCTTATTTATACATAGAAAGTTTTATTCTTAATTAGTAGATTTCTCCTAATGTCAGTTTCTAAAATCATGCAGTTTTTGCAGAAAAATCCTCTTGGAGCGAGTTCTACCCAATAGACATGCAATTTACATAGAACCCGTCATCGTGAAATTCCGTGTTCTGAAAAAGCTACATGCATCATGGATTTGACAAATATTCACTACAGAGTTGTTAGCATAAAGATTACCGAACTTTCATCCACCATAATAGTCATATGGACACTTTGAAGCATTTTCTCATATTTCGAAATTTTTTCCTAATGCCAGTTTTGAAAATGACGCAGATTCGCAGAAAGATTCTCGTGGAGCGAGTACTTCCCAATAGAAATGTAATTTACATAGTTTCCCTCACAGTGACATTCCAATTTCGGAACACACTACATGCATCAAGGTTTCAACAAACTTTCTCGAATGAGTCGTGAACATGTAGATTACAGAACTTTCATCCACAATACATGGCACATTTACACCTAGAAACATTATCTCTGATTTTGCAGATTTTTCCTAATGCCAGTTTCAAAAAATCAGGCCGTTTTCTCAGGGAAAAATTTTTGGAGCGAATTCTAACCAATAAGCGTGTAATTTACATAGAATCCATCGCCAGGAATTTCCGTTATACGATCACTCTACATGCATAACGCTTTCTACAAATATTCACCGCAGATTTGTTTGCATGTGGTTTTAAGAACTTCCATCACAATACAAGGCATATTGATACTTTGAAGCATTTTTGAGATTTTGCCATTATTATCAAATGCCAGTTTCGAAAATGAGGCAGATTTCCCAGAAAAAACTCTTGCAGCTTTTTCTACCATAGAGACATGTATTTTACATAGATTCGCTCACCGTGATATTCTGTGTTCCAAACACGCTTCATGTATATCGGATTCGACAAATATTCACTACAGAGTTGTTAGCATGCAGTTTACCAAACTTTCATCCACCATACAAGGCATATTTTCACCGAGAATCTATTAATCTGAGTTTGCAGGATTTTCCTATCTCCAGTTTCAAAAATCAGGCTGATTTCTCAGGAAAAACCTCTTGGAGTGAATTGTAACCAAGAGAAATGTAATTTACATAAATTCCCTGGCCGTGTAATTCCATGTTCCGAACATGCTACATGCAGAAATGTTTCGACAAATATTCACTACAAATTTGTTAGCAGGTGGATTACCAAACTTTCATCACAAAACATTGAATATTGATTCTTTGAAGTATTTTCTCAGATTTTGCAGCGTTTTGCAAACGCCAGGTTCAAAACTGACGAAGTTTTCCCAGGAAAATTCTCTCGGAGCGAGTCCAACCCAATTGAGTATTAATTTACTTGCTTCAATCACCGTGAAATTCCACGTTCTGAACACGGTACATGCATCATGGATTAGAAAAAGATTCTTTAATATGTTGTGAAAGTGTGGATTACCGAACTTTCTTGCAACATAAAGGCACATTTACACCTACAAATATTGACTCCCGTTTTGCAGCTTTTTCCAAACTTCAGATTCGATAATCATGCAATTTTCGCCAAAACATTCTCTTCTAGCTCGTTCTACTCAATAGAATTGTAATTTACATCGTTTCATTACCGTGAAATTCCATTTTCCAAAAGCGCTACATGAATCACGGTTTAAAAAATAATTACTACACTGATATTAACATGAGGATTACCGGATTTTCATTCACCATTCAAGTCATATTGACACTTAGAAGCATTTTCTCAGATTTCACAGGGTTCTCCTAATGGCAGTTTTGAAAATGAGGCACATTTCACAGAAAAATACTCTTCAAGCGAGTTCTACCCAATAGACATGTAACTTACATTGTTTCCTTCACTATGACATTCCGTATTACAAACACGTTACATGCATCACGAATTCGACAAACATTCTTTAATGAGTGTGTGCACGTGGATAACCGAACTTTCATCCACCATAAAAGGCATATTTACACCTCGAAGTAATTATTCTGATTTCGCAGGTTTTTCCTAACATCCAGTTTCGAAAATCATGAAATTTCGCAGAAACATTCAATTGAAGCGAGTTCTATCCAGTAGAATTGTTATTTTCAGAGTTTCACTCACCGAGACATTCCGTGTTCCGAAAACGTTACAATTGATCAAGGATTCGACAAACATTATTTAATGACCGTGAGCATGTGGATTACCGATTTTTCAACCACAATACAAGGCATATTTACACCTAGAAACATTTACTTTGATTTCGCAGGTTTTCCTAACGTCAGTTAAGAAAACCAGGCAGTTTTCGCAGAAAAATTTTCTTGGTGCATGTTCTATCCAATAGACATCTCATTTTCATAGATACAGTCACCGTAACATTCCGTGTTCCGAATAAGGTACATGCACCACGGATTCAACCAATATTCACGGCTGAGTCCTTAGCATGTGAATTACACATCTTTAATAACCCATTGAAGACATATTGTCACCTTAAAGCATTTACTCAGATTTTGCAGCGTTTTCATAACAGCAGTTTCCAAACTGAGGAGATTTTTCAGTAAAATGCTCCTGGAGTGTGTTCTAACCAATAGATATGTAATTTACATAGTTTCCCTCACCGTGACAGTCCGTGTTCTGAACACGCTATATACATCACAGATTTGACCGACATTTTTAATGAGTTGTGTACATGTGTATTACAGAACCTTCATCCACCATACAAGGCATATGTACACCTAGAAACATTAACTCTGAGTTCGCAGCTTTTTCCTAATCGCAGTTTCGAAAATCAGGCAGTTTACAAAGGAAAAACCTGTTGGAGCGTGTTCTACCCAATAGATATGCAAATTAAATGGATTGGGTCACCGTGAAATTCCGTGTTCCGAACACGCTACATGCATTAAGGATGCGACAAATATTCACTTCAGAGTTGTTAGAAAGTAGATTACAGCAGTTTCATCCACCATACAAGGCTTACTGGCACTTTGAAAAATTTTCTCAGATTTCACAGTTTAGTTTTAACGCCAGTTTTGAAAATGAGGCGGATTTGGCAGAAAAATGCTCTTAGAGCGAGTTGTACCCAAAAGATATGTAATTTACCTACTTTCACTCACCGTGACATTCCGTGTTCTGAACACATTCCATGCATCACGAATTCAACAAACATTATTTAATGAATTGTGAACATGTGTATTACCAAACTTTCATCCACCTTACAATGCTTATTTATACATAGAAAGTTTTATTCTTAATTAGTAGATTTCTCCTAATGTCAGTTTCTAAAATCATGCAGTTTTTGCAGAAAAATCCTCTTGGAGCGAGTTCTACCCAATAGACATGCAATTTACATAGAACCCGTCATCGTGAAATTCCGTGTTCTGAAAAAGCTACATGCATCATGGATTTGACAAATATTCACTACAGAGTTGTTAGCATAAATATTACCGAACTTTCATCCACCATAAAAGCCATATGGACACTTTGAAGCATTTTCTCTTATTTCGAAAGTTTTCCCTAATGCCAGTTTTGAAAATGACGAAGATTCGCAGAAATATTCTCGTGGAACGAGTACTTCCTAATGGAAATGTAATTTACATAGTTTCCCTCACAG
Organism: Camelus dromedarius; assembly: GCF_036321535.1. NCBI lineage: Eukaryota > Metazoa > Chordata > Mammalia > Artiodactyla > Camelidae > Camelus > Camelus dromedarius. Next base: position 1,459,915 of record NW_026989779.1, on the reverse strand, counting down.
TGACATTCCAATTTCCGAACACACTACATGCATCAATGTTTCAACAAACTTTCTCGAATGGGTTGTGAACATGTAGATTACAGAACTTTCATCCACCATACAAGACATATTTACACCGAGAATCTATTAATCTAAGTTCGCAGGGTTTTCCTAACGCAGATTCGGAAATCAGGCCGATTTCTCAGTAAAAATCTCTTGGAGTGATTTCTAACCAAGAGAAATGTAAATTACATAAATTCCCTGGCCGTGAAATTCCGTGTTCCGAACATGCTACATGCATAAATGATTCGACAAATATTCACTATAAATTTGTTAGCATGTGGATTACCGAACTTTCATCACAATACATTGAATATTGCTTCTTAGAAGGATTTTCTCAGATTTTGCAGCGTTTTGCAAATGCCAGTTTCAAAATTGACGAAGTTTTCACCGAAAAACACTCTCCAATCTAGTTCTACCCAATAGAGGAGTAATTTACATTGTTTCAACCACCGTGAAATTCCACGTTCTGAACATGGTACATGCATCACGGATTAGAAAAAGATTCTTTAATATGTTGTGAAAATGTGGATTACAGAACGTTCTTGCAACATAAAGGCACATTTACACCTACAAATATTGACTCCCGTTTTGCAGCTTTTTCCAAACTTCAGATTCGATAATCATGCAATTTTCGCCGAAACATTCTCTTCTAGCTCGTTCTACTCAATAGAATTGTAATTTACATCGTTTCATTACCGTGAAATTCCATTTTCCAAAAGCGCTACATGAATCACGGTTTAAAAAATAATTACTACACTGTTATTAACATGTGGATTACCGGATTTTCATTCACCATTCAAGGCATATTGACACTTAGAAGCATTTTCTCAGATTTCACAGGGTTCTCCTAATGGCAGTTTTGAAAATGAGGCACATTTCGCAGAAAAATTCTCTTCAAGCGAGTTCTACCCAATAGACATGTAACTTACATTGTTTCCTTCACTATGACATTCCGTATTCCAAACACGTTACATGCATCACGAATTCGACAAACATTCTTTTAATGAGGGTGAGCACGTGGATTACCGAACTTTCATCCGCCATACAAGGCATATTTACACCTCGAAGTAGTTATTCTGATTTCGCAGGTTTTTCCTAACATCCAGTTTCGAAAATCATGAAATTTTCGCAGAAACATTCAATTCAAGCGAGTTCTATCCAGTAGAATTGTTATTTTCAGAGTTTCACTCACCGAGACATTCTGTCTTCCGAAAACGTTACATTCATCACGGCTTCGACAAACATTATTTAATGACCGTGAGCATGTGGATTACCGATTTTTCAACCACAATACAAGGCATATTTACACCTAGAAACATTTACTTTGATTTCGCAGGTTTTCCTAACGTCAGTTAAGAAAATCAGGCAGTTTTCGCAGAAAAATTCTCTTGGTGCATGTTCTATCCAATAGACATCTCATTTTCATAGATACAGTCACCGTAACATTCCGTGTTCCGAAAAAGGTACATGCACCACGGATTCAACCAATATTCACGGCTGAGTCCTTAGCATGTGAATTACACATCTTTAATAACCCATTGAAGACATATTGTCACCTTAAAGCATTTACTCAGATTTTGCAGCGTTTTCATAACAGCAGTTTCCAAACTGAGGAGATTTTTCAATAAAATGCTCCTGGAGTGTGTTCTAACCAATAGATATGTAATTTACATAGTTTCCCTCACCGTGACAGTCCGTGTTCTGAACACGCTATATACATCACAGATTTGACCGACATTTTTAATGAGTTGTGTACATGTGTATTACAGAACCTTCATCCACCATACAAGGCATATGTACACCTAGAAACATTAACTCTGAGTTCGCAGCTTTTTCCTAATCGCAGTTTCGAAAATCAGGCAGTTTACAAAGGAAAAACCTGTTGGAGCGTGTTCTACCCAATAGATATGCAAATTAAATGGATTGGGTCACCGTGAAATTCCGTGTTCCGAACACGCTACATGCATTAAGGATGCGACAAATATTCACTTCAGAGTTGTTAGAAAGTAGATTACAGCAGTTTCATCCACCATACAAGGCTTACTGGCACTTTGAAGAATTTTCTCAGATTTCACAGTTTAGTTTTAACGCCAGTTTTGAAAATGAGGCGGATTTGGCAGAAAAATGCTCTTAGAGCGAGATGTACCCAAAAGATATGTAATTTACCTACTTTCACTCACCGTGACATTCCGTGTTCTGAACACATTCCATGCATCACGAATTCAACAAACATTATTTAATGAATTGTGAACATGTGTATTACCAAACTTTCATCCACCTTACAATGCTTATTTATACATAGAAAGTTTTATTCTTAATTAGTAGATTTCTCCTAATGTCAGTTTCTAAAATCATGCAGTTTTTGCAGAAAAATCCTCTTGGAGCGAGTTCTACCCAATAGACATGCAATTTACATAGAACCCGTCATCGTGAAATTCCGTGTTCTGAAAAAGCTACATGCATCATGGATTTGACAAATATTCACTACAGAGTTGTTAGCATAAATATTACCGAACTTTCATCCACCATAAAAGCCATATGGACACTTTGAAACATTTTCTCTTATTTCGAAAGTTTTTCCTAATGCCAGTTTTGAAAATGACGCAGATTCGCAGAAAAATTCTCGTGGAACGAGTACTTTCCAATGGAAATGTAATTTACATAGTTTCCCTCACAGTGACATTCCAATTTCCGAACACACTACATGCATCAATGTTTCAACAAACTTTCTCGAATGGGTTGTGAACATGTAGATTACAGAACTTTCATCCACCATACAAGACATATTTACACCGAGAATCTATTAATCTAAGTTCGCAGGGTTTTCCTAACGCAGATTCGGAAATCAGGCCGATTTCTCAGGAAAAATCTCTTGGAGTGATTTCTAACCAAGAGAAATGTAAATTACATAAATTCCCTGGCCGTGAAATTCCGTGTTCCGAACATGCTACATGCATAAATGATTCGACAAATATTCACTATAAATTTGTTAGCATGTGGATTACCGAACTTTCATCACAATACATTGAATATTGCTTCTTAGAAGGATTTTCTCAGATTTTGCAGCGTTTTGCAAATGCCAGTTTCAAAATTGACGAAGTTTTCACCGAAAAACACTCTCCAATCTAGTTCTACCCAATAGAGGAGTGATTTACATTGTTTCAACCACCGTGAAATTCCACGTTCTGAACATGGTACATGCATCACGGATTAGAAAAAGATTCTTTAATATGTTGTGAAAATGTGGATTACAGAACGTTCTTGCAACATAAAGGCACATTTACACCTACAAATATTGACTCCCGTTTTGCAGCTTTTTCCAAACTTCAGATTCGATAATCATGCAATTTTCGCCGAAACATTCTCTTCTAGCTCGTTCTACTCAATAGAATTGTAATTTATATCGTTTCATTACCGTGAAATTCCATTTTCCAAAAGCGCTACATGAATCACGGTTTAAAAAATAATTACTACACTGTTATTAACATGTGGATTACCGGATTTTCATTCACCATTCAAGGCATATTGACACTTAGAAGCATTTTCTCAGATTTCACAGGGTTCTCCTAATGGCAGTTTTGAAAATGAGGCACATTTCGCAGAAAAATTCTCTTCAAGCGAGTTCTACCCAATAGACATGTAACTTACATTGTTTCCTTCACTATGACATTCCGTATTCCAAACACGTTACATGCATCACGAATTCGACAAACATTCTTTAATGAGGGTGAGCACGTGGATTACCGAACTTTCATCCGCCATACAAGGCATATTTACACCTCGAAGTAGTTATTCTGATTTCGCAGGTTTTTCCTAACATCCAGTTTCGAAAATCATGAAATTTTCGCAGAAACATTCAATTCAAGCGAGTTCTATCCAGTAGAATTGTTATTTTCAGAGTTTCACTCACCGAGACATTCTGTCTTCCGAAAACGTTACATTCATCACGGCTTCGACAAACATTATTTAATGACCGTGAGCATGTGGATTACCGATTTTTCAACCACAATAGAAGGCATATTTACACCTAGAAACATTTACTTTGATTTCGCAGGTTTTCCTAACGTCAGTTAAGAAAATCAGGCAGTTTTCGCAGAAAAATTCTCTTGGTGCATGTTCTATCCAATAGACATCTCATTTTCATAGATAAAGTCACCGTAACATTCCGTGTTCCGAAAAAGGTACATGCACCACGGATTCAACCAATATTCACGGCTGAGTCCTTAGCATGTGAATTACACATCTTTAATAACCCATTGAAGACATATTGTCACCTTAAAGCATTTACTCAGATTTTGCAGCGTTTTCATAACAGCAGTTTCCAAACTGAGGAGATTTTTCAGTAAAATGCTCCTGGAGTGTGTTCTAACCAATAGATATGTAATTTACATAGTTTCCCTCACCGTGACAGTCCGTGTTCTGAACACGCTTCATACATCATGGATTTGACAGACATTTTTAATGAGTTGTGTATATGTGTATTACAGAACCTTCATCCACCATACAAGGCATATGTACTCCTAGAAAAATTAACTCTGAGTTCGCAGCTTTTTCCTAATAGCAGTTTCGAAAATCAGGCAGTTTACAAAGGAAAAAACTTTTGGAGCGTGTTCTACACAATAGATATGCAAATTAAATGGATTGGGTCACCGTGAAATTCCGTGTTCCGAACACGCTACATGCATCACGGATGCGACAAATATTCACTTCAGAGTTGTTAGCAAGTAGATAACTGCACTTTCATACACCATACAAGGCTTACTGACACTTTGAAAAATTTTCTCATATTTCACAGGTTGATTTTAACGCCAGTTTTGAAAATGAGGCGGATTTGGCAGAAAAATGCTCTTGGAGCGAGTTGTACCCAAAAGATATGTAATTTACCTACTTTCACTCACCATGACATTTCATGTTCTGAACACGTTCCATGCATCACGGATTAAACAAACATCCTTTAATGAGTTGTGAACATGTGTATTACCAAACTTTCATCAACCTTACAATGCTTATTTATACATAGAAAGTTTTATTCTGATTTAGTAGATTTCTCCTAATGTCAGTTTCTAAAATCATGCAGATTTTGCAGAAAAATACTCTTGGAGCTACTTCTACCCTATAGACATGCAATTTACATAGAACCCGTCATCGTGAAATTCCGTGTTCCGAAAAAGCTACATGCATCACGGATTCGACAAATATTCACTACAGAGTTGTTAGCATAAAGATTACCGAACTTTCATCCACCATAATAGTCATATGGACACTTTGAAGCATTTTCTCATATTTCGAAAGTTTTTCCTAATGCCAGTTTTGAAAATGACGCAGATTCGCAGAAAGATTCTCGTGGAGCGAGTACTTCCCAATAGAAATGTAATTTACATAGTTTCCCTCACAGTGACATTCCAATTTCGGAACACACTACATGCATCAAGGTTTCAACAAACTTTCTCGAATGAGTCGTGAACATGTAGATTACAGAACTTTCATCCACAATACATGGCACATTTACACCTAGAAACATTATCTCTGATTTTGCAGATTTTTCCTAATGCCAGTTTCAAAAAATCAGGCCGTTTTCTCAGGGAAAAATTTTTGGAGCGAATTCTAACCAATAAGCGTGTAATTTACATAGAATCCATCGCCAGGAATTTCCGTTATACGATCACTCTACATGCATAACGCTTTCTACAAATATTCACCGCAGATTTGTTTGCATGTGGTTTTAAGAACTTCCATCACAATACAAGGCATATTGATACTTTGAAGCATTTTTGAGATTTTGCCATTATTATCAAATGCCAGTTTCGAAAATGAGGCAGATTTCCCAGAAAAAACTCTTGCAGCTTTTTCTACCATAGAGACATGTATTTTACATAGATTCGCTCACCGTGATATTCTGTGTTCCAAACACGCTTCATGTATATCGGATTCGACAAATATTCACTACAGAGTTGTTAGCATGCAGTTTACCAAACTTTCATCCACCATACAAGGCATATTTTCACCGAGAATCTATTAATCTGAGTTTGCAGGATTTTCCTATCTCCAGTTTCAAAAATCAGGCTGATTTCTCAGGAAAAACCTCTTGGAGTGAATTGTAACCAAGAGAAATGTAATTTACATAAATTCCCTGGCCGTGTAATTCCGTGTTCCGAACATGCTACATGCAGAAATGTTTCGACAAATATTCACTACAAATTTGTTAGCAGGTGGATTACCGAACTTTCATCACAAAACATTGAATATTGATTCTTTGAAGTATTTTCTCAGATTTTGCAGCGTTTTGCAAACGCCAGGTTCAAAACTGACGAAGTTTTCCCAGAAAAATTCTCTCGGAGCGAGTCCAACCCAATTGAGTATTAATTTACTTGCTTCAATCACCGTGAAATTCCACGTTCTGAACACGGTACATGCATCATGGATTAGAAAAAGATTCTTTAATATGTTGTGAAAGTGTGGATTACCGAACTTTCTTGCAACATAAAGGCACATTTACACCTACAAATATTGACTCCCGTTTTGCAGCTTTTTCCAAACTTCAGATTCGATAATCATGCAATTTTCGCCAAAACATTCTCTTCTAGCTCGTTCTACTCAATAGAATTGTAATTTACATCGTTTCATTACCGTGAAATTCCATTTTCCAAAGGCGCTACATGAATCACGGTTTAAAAAATAATTACTACACTGTTATTAACATGTGGATTACCGGATTTTCATTCACCATTCAAGTCATATTGACACTTAGAAGCATTTTCTCAGATTTCACAGGGTTCTCCTAATGGCAGTTTTGAAAATGAGGCACATTTCGCAGAAAAATTCTCTTCAAGCGAGTTCTACCCAATAGACATGTAACTTACATTGTTTCCTTCACTATGACATTCCATATTCCAAACACGTTACATGCATCACGAATTCGACAAACATTCTTTAATGAGGGTGAGCACGTGGATTACCGAACTTTCATCCGCCATACAAGGCATATTTACACCTCGAAGTAGTTATTCTGATTTCGCAGGTTTTTCCTAACATCCAGTTTCGAAAATCATGAAATTTTCGCAGAAACATTCAATTCAAGCGAGTTCTATCCAGTAGAATTGTTATTTTCAGAGTTTCACTCACCGAGACATTCTGTCTTCCGAAAACGTTACATTCATCACGGCTTTGACAAACATTATTTAATGACCGTGAGCATGTGGATTACCGATTTTTCAACCACAATACAAGGCATATTTACACCTAGAAACATTTACTTTGATTTCGCAGGTTTTCCTAACGTCAGTTAAGAAAATCAGGCAGTTTTCGCAGAAAAATTCTCTTGGTGCATGTTCTATCCAATAGACATCTCATTTTCATAGATACAGTCACCGTAACATTCCGTGTTCCGAAAAAGGTACATGCACCACGGATTCAACCAATATTCACGGCTGAGTCCTTAGCATGTGAATTACACATCTTTAATAACCCATTGAAGACATATTGTCACCTTAAAGCATTTACTCAGATTTTGCAGCGTTTTCATAACAGCAGTTTCCAAACTGAGGAGATTTTTCAGTAAAATGCTCCTGGAGTGTGTTCTAACCAATAGATATGTAATTTACATAGTTTCCCTCACCGTGACAGTCCGTGTTCTGAACACGCTACATACATCACGGATTTGATAGACATTTTTAATGAGTTTTGTACATGTGTATTACAGAACCTTCATCCACCATACAAGGAATATGTACACGTAGAAACATTAACTCGGAGTCCGCAGCTTTTTCCTAATAGCAGTTTTGAAAATCAGGCAGTTTACAAAGGAAAAAACTGTAGGAGCGTGTTCTACCCAATAGATATGTAAATAAAATGGATTCGCTCACCGTGAAATTCCGTGTTCCGAAAAAGATACATGCATCACGGATGCGACAAATGTTCACTTCAGAATTGTTAGCAAGTAGATTACAGCACTTTCATCCACCATACAAGGCTTAATGACACTTTGAATAATTTTCCCTGATTTCACAGTTTAGTTTTAACGCCAGTTTTGAAATGAGGTGAATTTGGCAGAAAAATGCTCTTGGAGCGAGATGTACCCAAAAGATATGTAATTTACCTTCTTTCACTCACCGTGACATTCCGTCTTTCGAACACGTTCCATGCATCACGGATTCAACAAACATTCTTTAATGAGTTGTGAACATGTGTATTAAAAAAATTTCATTCACCTTACAATGCTTATATATACATAGAAAGTTTTATTGTGATTTAGTAGATTTCTCCTAATGTCAGTTTCTAAAATCATGCAGTTTTTGCAGAAAAATCCTCTTGGAGCCAGTTCTACCCAATAGACATGCAATTTACATAGAACCTGTCATCATGAAATTCCGTGTTCCGAAAAAGCTACATGCAACATGGATTCGACAAATATTCACTACAGAGTTGTTAGCATAAAGATTACCGAACTTTCATCCTCCATAAAAGCCATATGGACACTTTGAAGCATTTTCTCCTATTTCGAAAGTTTTTCCTAATGCCAGTTTTGAAAATGACGCAGATTCGCAAAAAAATCCTCGTGGAGCGAGTACTTCCCATTAGAAATGTAATTTACATAGTTTCCCTCACAGTGACATTCCAATTTCCAAACACACTACATGCATCAATGTTTCAACAAACTTTCTCGAATGGGTTGTGAACATGTAGATTATAGAACTTTCATCCACCATACAAGACATATTTACACCGAGAATCTATTAATCTAAGTTCGCAGGGTTTTCCTAACGCAGTTTCGGAAATCAGGCCGATTTCTCAGGAAAAATCTCTTGGAGTGATTTCTAACCAAGAGAAATGTAATTTACATAAATTCCCTGGCCATGAAATTCCATGTTCCGAAAATGCTACATGCATAAAGATTCGACAAATATTCTCTACAAATTTGTTACCATGTGGATTACTGAACTTTCATCACAATACATTGAATATTAATTCTTAGAAGGATTTTGTCAGATTTTGCAGCGTTTTGCAAATACCAGTTTCAAAATTGACGAAGTTTTCTCCGAAAAACACTCTCCGATGTAGTTCTACCCAAAAGAGAATTAATTTAAATTGTCAACCACCGTGACATTCCACGTTCTGAACACGGTACATGCATCACGGATTAGAAAATGATTCTTTAATATGTTGTGAAAATGTGGATTACCGAACGTTCTTGCAACATAAAGGCACATTTACACCTACAAATATTGACTCCCATTTTGCAGCTTTTTCTAAAATTCAGATTTGATAATCATGCAATTTTCACAGAAACATTCTCTTCTAGCTCGTTCTACTCAATAGAATTGTAATTTACATCGTTTCATTACCGTGAAATTCCGTTTTCCAAAAGCGCTACATAAATCATGGTTTAAAAAATAATTACTACACTGTTATTAACATGTGGATTACCGGATTTTCATTCACCATTCAAGGCATATTGACACTTAGAAGCATTTTCTCAGATTTCACAGGTTTCTCCTAATGGCAGTTTTGAAAATGAGGCACATTTCACAGAAAATTTCTCTTCAAGCGAGTTCTACCCAATAGACATATAACTTACATTGTTTCGTTCACTATGACATTCCATATTTCAAACACGTTACATGCATCACGAATTCGACAAACATTCTTTAATGAGTGTGAGCACGTGGATTACCGAACTTTCATCCAACATACAAATCATTTTTAAACCTAGAAGTAGTTATTCTGATTTCGCAGGTTTTTCCTAATATCCAGTTTCAAAAATCATGAAATTTTCGCAGAAACATTCAATTCAAGCGAGTTCTATCCACTAGAATTGTTATTTTAAGAGTTTCACTCACCTAGACATTCCGTGTTCCGAAAACATTACATTCATCACGGCTTCGACAAACATTATTTAATGACCGTGAGCATGTGGATTACCGATTTTTCAACCACAATACAAGGCATATTTACACCTAGAAACATTTACTTTGATTTCGCAGGTTTTCCTAACGTCAGTTAAGAAAATCACGGTTTTCGCAGAAAAATTCTCTTGGTGCATGTTCTATCCAATAGACATCTCATTTTCATAGATACAGTCACCGTAACATTCCGTGTTCCGAAAACGGTACATGCACCACGGATTCAACCAATATTCACGGCTGAGTCCCTAGCATGTGAATTACACATCTTTAATAACCCATTGAAGACATATTGTCACCTTAAAGCATTTATTCAGATTTTGCAGCGTTTTCATAATAGCATTTTCCTAACTGAGGAGATTTTTCAATAAAATGCTCCTGGAGCGTGTTCTAACCAATAGATATGTAATTTACATAGTTTCCCTCACCATGACAGTCCGTGTTCTGAACACGCTTCATACATCATGGATTTGACAGACATTTTTAATGAGTTGTGTACATGTGTATTACAGAACCTTCATCCACCATACAAGGCATATGTACACCTAGAAACATTAACTCTGAGTTCGCAGCTTTTTCCTAATCGCAGTTTCGAAAATCAGGCAGTTTACAAAGGAAAAACCTGTTGGAGCGTGTTCTACCCAATAGATATGCAAATTAAATGGATTGGGTCACCGTGAAATTCCGTGTTCCGAACACGCTACATGCATTAAGGATGCGACAAATATTCACTTCAGAGTTGTTAGAAAGTAGATTACAGCAGTTTCATCCACCATACAAGGCTTACTGGCACTTTGAAGTATTTTCTCAGATTTCACAGTTTAGTTTTAACGCCAGTTTTGAAAATGAGGCGGATTTGGCAGAAAAATGCTCTTACAGCGAGTTGTACCCAAAAGATATGTAATTTACCTACTTTCACTCACCGTGACATTCCGTGTTCTGAACACATTCCATGCATCACGAATTCAACAAACATTATTTAATGAATTGTGAACATGTGTATTACCAAACTTTCATCCACCTTACAATGCTTATTTATACATAGAAAGTTTTATTCTTAATTAGTAGATTTCTCCTAATGTCAGTTTCTAAAATCATGCAGTTTTTGCAGAAAAATCCTCTTGGAGCGAGTTCTACCCAATAGACATGCAATTTACATAGAACCCGTCATCGTGAAATTCCGTGTTCTGAAAAAGCTACATGCATCATGGATTTGACAAATATTCACTACAGAGTTGTTAGCATAAATATTACCGAACTTTCATCCACCATAAAAGCCATATGGACACTTTGAAGCATTTTCTCTTATTTCGAAAGTTTTTCCTAATGCCAGTTTTGAAAATGACGCAGATTCGCAGAAAAATTCTCGTGGAACGAGTACTTCCCAATGGAAATGTAATTTACATAGTTTCCCTCACAGTGACATTCCAATTTCCGAACACACTACATGCATCAATGTTTCAACAAACTTTCTCGAATGGGTTGTGAACATGTAGATTACAGAACTTTCATCCACCATACAAGACATATTTACACCGAGAATCTATTAATCTAAGTTCGCAGGGTTTTCCTAACGCAGATTCGGAAATCAGGCCGATTTCTCAGGAAAAATCTCTTGGAGTGATTTCTAACCAAGAGAAATGTAAATTACATAAATTCCCTGGCCGTGAAATTCCGTGTTCCGAACATGCTACATGCATAAATGATTCGACAAATATTCACTATAAATTTGTTAGCATGTGGATTACCGAACTTTCATCACAATACATTGAATATTGCTTCTTAGAAGGATTTTCTCAGATTTTGCAGCGTTTTGCAAATGCCAGTTTCAAAATTGACGAAGTTTTCACCGAAAAACACTCTCCAATCTAGTTCTACCCAACAGAGGAGTAATTTACATTGTTTCAACCACCGTGAAATTCCACGTTCTGAACATGGTACATGCATCACGGATTAGAAAAAGATTCTTTAATATGTTGTGAAAATGTGGATTACAGAACGTTCTTGCAACATAAAGGCACATTTACACCTACAAATATTGACTCCCGTTTTGCAGCTTTTTCCAAACTTCAGATTCGATAATCATGCAATTTTCGCCGAAACATTCTCTTCTAGCTCGTTCTACTCAATAGAATTGTAATTTACATCGTTTCATTACCGTGAAATTCCATTTTCCAAAAGCGCTACATGAATCACGGTTTAAAAAATAATTACTACACTGTTATTAACATGTGGATTACCGGATTTTCATTCACCATTCAAGGCATATTGACACTTAGAAGCATTTTCTCAGATTTCACAGGGTTCTCCTAATGGCAGTTTTGAAAATGAGGCACATTTCGCAGAAAAATTCTCTTCAAGCGAGTTCTACCCAATAGACATGTAACTTACATTGTTTCGTTCACTATGACATTCCGTATTCCAAACACGTTACATGCATCACGAATTCGACAAACATTCTTTAATGAGGGTGAGCACGTGGATTACCGAACTTTCATCCGCCATACAAGGCATATTTACACCTCGAAGTAGTTATTCTGATTTCGCAGGTTTTTCCTAACATCCAGTTTCGAAAATCATGAAATTTTCGCAGAAACATTCAATTCAAGCGAGTTCTATCCAGTAGAATTGTTATTTTCAGAGTTTCACTCACCAAGACATTCTGTCTTCCGAAAACGTTACATTCATCACGGCTTCGACAAACATTATTTAATGACCGTGAGCATGTGGATTACCGATTTTTCAACCACAATACAAGGCATATTTACACCTAGAAACATTTACTTTGATTTCGCAGGTTTTCCTAACGTCAGTTAAGAAAATCAGGCAGTTTTCGCAGAAAAATACTCTTGGTGCATGTTCTATCCAATAGACATCTCATTTTCATAGATACAGTCACCGTAACATTCCGTGTTCCGAAAAAGGTACATGCACCACGGATTCAACCAATATTCACGGCTGAGTCCCTAGCATGTGAATTACACATCTTTAATAACCCATTGAAGACCTATTGTCACCTTAAAGCATTTATTCAGATTTTGCAGCGTTTTCATAATAGCATTTTCCAAACTGAGGAGATTTTTCAATAAAATGCTCCTGGAGCGTTTTCTAACCAATAGATATGTAATTTACATAGTTTCCCTCACCATGACAGTCCGTGTTCTGAACACGCTTCATACATCATGGATTTGACAGACATTTTTAATGAGTTGTGTATATGTGTATTACAGAACCTTCATCCACCATACAAGGCATATGTACTCCTAGAAAAATTAACTCTGAGTTCGCAGCTTTTTCCTAATAGCAGTTTCGAAAATCAGGCAGTTTACAAAGGAAAAAACTGTTGGAGCGTGTTCTACACAATAGATATGTAAATTAAATGGATTCGCTCAACGTGAAATTCCGTGTTCCGAACACGCTACATGCATCACGGATGCGACAAATATTCACTTCAGAGTTGTTAGCAAGTAGATAACTGCACTTTCATACACCATACAAGGCTTACTGACACTTTGAAAAATTTTCTCATATTTCACAGGTTGATTTTAACGCCAGTTTTGAAATGAGGCGGATTTGGCAGAAAAATGCTCTTGGAGCGAGTTGTACCCAAAAGATATGTAATTTACCTACTTTCACTCACCATGACATTCCATGTTCTGAACACGTTCCATGCATCACGGATTAAACAAACATCCTTTAATGAGTTGTGAACATGTGTATTACCAAACTTTCATCAACCTTACAATGCTTATTTATACATAGAAAGTTTTATTCTGATTTAGTAGATTTCTCCTAATGTCAGTTTCTAAAATCATGCAGATTTTGCAGAAAAATACTCTTGGAGCTACTTCTACCCTATAGACATGCAATTTACATAGAACCCGTCATCGTGAAATTCCGTGTTCCGAAAAAGCTACATGCATCACGGATTCGACAAATATTCACTACAGAGTTGTTAGCATAAAGATTACCGAACTTTCATCCACCATAATAGTCATATGGACACTTTGAAGCATTTTCTCATATTTCGAAAGTTTTTCCTAATGCCAGTTTTGAAAATGAGGCAGATTTGCAGAAAAAACATCGTGGAGCGAGTACTTCAGATAGAAATTTAATTTACTTTTTTTCACTCACAGTGACATTTCAATTTCCGAACACACTACATGCATCAAGGTTTCAACAAACTTTCTCGAATGAGTCGTGAACATGTAGATTACAGAACTTTCATCCACAATACATGGCACATTTACACCTAGAAACATTATCTCTGATTTTGCAGATTTTTCCTAATGCCAGTTTCAAAAAATCAGGCCGTTTTCTCAGGGAAAAATTTTTGGAGCGAATTCTAACCAATAAGCGTGTAATTTACATAGAATCCATCGCCAGGAATTTCCGTTATACGATCACTCTACATGCATAACGCTTTCTACAAATATTCACCGCAGATTTGTTTGCATGTGGTTTTAAGAACTTCCATCACAATACAAGGCATATTGATACTTTGAAGCATTTTTGAGATTTTGCCATTATTATCAAATGCCAGTTTCGAAAATGAGGCAGATTTCCCAGAAAAAACTCTTGCAGCTTTTTCTACCATAGAGACATGTATTTTACATAGATTCGCTCACCGTGATATTCTGTGTTCCAAACACGCTTCATGTATATCGGATTCGACAAATATTCACTACAGAGTTGTTAGCATGCAGTTTACCAAACTTTCATCCACCATACAAGGCATATTTTCACCGAGAATCTATTAATCTGAGTTTGCAGGGTTTTCCTATCTCCAGTTTCGAAAATCAGGCTGATTTCTCAGGAAAAACCTCTTGGAGTGAATTGTAACCAAGAGAAATGTAATTTACATAAATTCCCTGGCCGTGTAATTCCGTGTTCCGAACATGCTACATGCAGAAAGGTTTCGACAAATATTCACTACAAATTTGTTAGCAGGTGGATTACCGAACTTTCATCACAAAACATTGAATATTGATTCTTTGAAGTATTTTCTCAGATTTTGCAGCGTTTTGCAAACGCCAGGTTCAAAACTGACGAAGTTTTCCCAGAAAAATTCTTTCGGAGCGAGTCCAACCCAATTGAGTATTAATTTACTTGCTTCAATCACCGTGAAATTCCACGTTCTGAACACGGTACACGCATCATGGATTAGAAAAAGATTCTTAAATATGTTGTGAAAGTGTGGATTACCGACCTTTCTTGCAACATAAAGGCACATTTACACCTACAAATATTGACTCCCGTTTTGCAGCTTTTTCCAAACTTCAGATTCGATAATCATGCAATTTTCGCCAAAACATTCTCTTCTAGCTCGTTCTACTCAATAGAATTGTAATTTACATCGTTTCATTACCGTGAAATTCCATTTTCCAAAAGCGCTACATGAATCACGGCTTAAAAAATAATTACTACACTGATATTAACATGAGGATTACCGGATTTTCATTCACCATTCAAGTCATATTGACACTTAGAAGCATTTTCTCAGATTTCACAGGGTTCTCCTAATGGCAGTTTTGAAAATGAGGCACATTTCACAGAAAAATACTCTTCAAGCGAGTTCTACCCAATAGACATGTAACTTACATTGTATCCTTCACTATGACATTCCGTATTACAAACACGTTACATGCATCACGAATTCGACAAACATTCTTTAATGAGTGTGTGCACGTGGATAACCGAACTTTCATCCACCATAAAAGGCATATTTACACCTCGAAGTAGTTATTCTGATTTCGCAGGTTTTTCCTAACATCCAGTTTCGAAAATCATGAAATTTCGCAGAAACATTCAATTCAAGCGAGTTCTATCCAGTAGAATTGTTATTTTCAGAGTTTCACTCACCGAGACATTCCGTGTTCCGAAAACGTTACATTCATCACAGCTTCGACAAACATTATTTAATGACCGTGAGCATGTGGATTACCGATTTTTCAACCACAATACAAGGCATATTTACACCTAGAAACATTTACTTTGATTTCGCAGGTTTTCCTAACGTCAGTTAAGAAAACCAGGCAGTTTTCGCAGAAAAATTTTCTTGGTGCATGTTCTATCCAATAGACATCTCATTTTCATAGATACAGTCACCGTAACATTCCGTGTTCCGAATAAGGTACATGCACCACGGATTCAACCAATATTCACGGCTGAGTACTTAGCATGTGAATTACACATCTTTAATAACCCATTGAAAACATATTGTCACCTTAAAGCATTTACTCAGATTTTGCAGCGTTTTCATAACAGCAGTTTACAAACTGAGGAGATTTTTCAGTAAAATGCTCCTGGAGTGTGTTCTAACCAATAGATATGTAATTTACATAGTTTCCCTCACCATGACAGTCCGTGTTCTGAACACGCTATATACATCACAGATTTGACCGACATTTTTAATGAGTTTTGTACATGTGTATTACAGAACCTTCATCCACCATAAAAGGCATATGTACACCTAGAAACATTAACTCTGAGTTCGCAGCTTTTTCCTAATCGCAGTTTCGAAAATCAGGCAGTTTACAAAGGAAAAACATGTTGGAGCGTGTTCTACTCAATAGATATGCAAATTAAATGGATTGGGTCACCGTGAAATTCCGTGTTCCGAACACGCTACATGCATTAAGGATGCGACAAATATTCACTTCAGAGTTGTTAGAAAGTAGATTACAGCAGTTTCATCCACCATACAAGGCTTACTGGCACTTTGAAGAATTTTCTCAGATTTCACAGTTTAGTTTTAACGCCAGTTTTGAAAATGAGGCGGATTTGGCAGAAAAATGCTCTTAGAGCGAGTTGTACCCAAAAGATATGTAATTTACCTTCTTTCACTCACCGTGACATTCCGTCTTCTGAACACGTTCCATGCATGACGAATTCAACAAACATTATTTAATGAATTGTGAACATGTGTATTACCAAACTTTCATCCACCTTACAATGCTTATTTATACATAGAAAGTTTTATTCTTAATTAGTAGATTTCTCCTAATGTCAGTTTCTAAAATCATGCAGTTTTTGCAGAAAAATCCTCTTGGAGCGAGTTCTACCCAATAGACATGCAATTTACATAGAACCCGTCATCGTGAAATTCCGTGTTCCGAACAAGCTACATGCATCATGGATTTGACAAATATTCACTACAGAGTTGTTAGCATAAATATTACCGAACTTTCATCCACCATAAAAGCCATATGGATACTTTGAAGCATTTTCTCCTATTTCGAAAGTTTTTCCTAATGCCAGTTTTGAAAATGACGCAGATTCGCAGAAAAATTCTCGTGGAACGAGTACTTCCCAATGGAAATGTAATTTACATAGTTTCCCTCACAGTGACATTCCAATTTCCGAACACACTACATGCATCAATGTTTCAACAAACTTTCTCGAATGGGTTGTGAACATGTAGATTACAGAACTTTCATCCACCATACAAGACATATTTACACCGAGAATCTATTAATCTAAGTTCGCAGGGTTTTCCTAACGCAGTTTCGGAAATCAGGCCGATTTCTGAGGAAAAATCTCTTGGAGTGATTTCTTAAAAAGAGAAATGTAATTTACATAAATTCCCTGGCTGTGAAATTCCGTGTTCCGAACATGCTACATGCATAAAGATTCGACAAATATTCACTAGAAATTTGTTAGCATGTGGATTACCGAACTTTCATCACAATACATTGAATATTGATTCTTAGGAGGATTTTCTCAGATTTTGCAGCATTTTGCAAATGCCAGGTTCAAAATTGACGAAGTTTTCACAGAAAAACACTCTCCAATCTAGTTCTACAAAATAGAGAAGTAATTTACATTGTTTCAACCACCGTGATATTCCACGTTCTGAACACGGTACATGCATCACGGATTAGAAAAAGATTCTTTAATATGTTGTGAAAATGTGGATTACCGAAGTTTCTTGCAACATAAAGGCATATTTACACCTACAAATATTGACTCCCATTTTGCAGCGTTTTCCAAACTTCAGATTCGATAATCATGCAATTTTCGCAGAAACATTCTCTTCTAGCTCGTTCTACTCAATAGAATTGTAATTTACATCGTTTCATTACCGTGAAATTCCGTTTTCCAAAAGCGCTACCTGAATTATGGTTTAAAAAATAATTACTACACAGTTATTAACATGTGGATTACCGGATTTTCATTCACCATTCAAGGCATATTGACACTTAGAAGCATTTTCTCAGATTTCACAGGGTTCTCCTAAAGGCAGTTTTGAAAATGAGGCACATTTCGCAGAAAAATTCTCTTCAAGCGAGTTCTACCCAATAGACCTGTAACTTAAATTTTTTCGTTCACTATGACATTCCGTATTCCAAACACGTTACATGCATCACGAATTCGACAAACATTCTTTAATGAGTGTGAGCACATGGATTACCGAACTTTCATCGACCATACAAGGCATATTTACACCTAGAATTAGTTATTCTGATTTCACAGGTTTTTCCTAACATCAAGTTTCGAAAACCATGAAATTTTCGCAGAAACATTCAATTGAAGCGAGTTCTATCCAGTAGAATTGTTATTTTCAGAGTTCCACTCACCGAGACATTTCGTGTTCTGGAAAAGTTACATTCATCACGGCTTCGACAAACATTATTTAATGACCGTGAGGATGTGTATTACCGGTTTTTCAACCACAATACAAGGCATATTTACACCTAGAAACATTTACTTTGATTTCGCAGGTTTTCCTAACGTCAGTTAAGAAAATCAGGCAGTTTTTGCAAAAAAATTCTCTTGGTGCATGTACTATCCAATAGACCTCTCATTTTTTACATACAGTCACCGTAATATTCCGTGTTAAAAAAAAGGTACATGCACCACGGATTCAACCAATATTCATGGCTGAGTTCTTAGCATGTGAATTACACATCTTTAATAACCCATTGTAGACATATTGTCACCTTAAAGCATTTACTAAGATTTTGCAGCGTTTTCATAATAGCAGTTTCCAAACTGAGGAGATTTTTCAGTAAAATGCTCCTGGATTGTGTTCTAAACAATAGATATGTAATTTACATAGTTTCCCTCACCGTGACAGTCCGTGTTCTGAACACGCTACATACATCACGGATTTGACAGACATTTTTAATGAGTTGTGTACATGTGTATTACAGAACCTTCATTGACCATACAAGGCATATATACACGTAGAAACATTAAGTCGGAGTTTGCAGCTTTTTCCTAATAGCATTTTCGAAAATCAGGCAGTTTACAAAGGAAAAAACTGTAGGAGCGTGTTCTACCCAATAGATATGTAAATTAAATGGATTCGCTCACCGTGAATTTCCGTGTTCCTAAAATGCTACATGCATCACGGATGCGACAAATATTCACTTCAGAATTGTTAGCAAGTAGTTTACAGCACTTTCATCCACCATACAAGGCTTAATGACACTTTGAATAATTTTCTCTGATTTCAAAGTTTAGTTTTAACGCCAGTTTTGAAATGAGGAAGATTTGGCCTAAAAATGCTCTTGGAGCGAGTTGTACCCAAAAGATATGTAATTTACCTTCTTTCACTCACCGTGACATTCCGTCTTCTGAACACGTTCCATGCATCACGGATTCAACAAGCATTCTTTAATGAGTTGTGAACATGTGTATTAAAAAAATTTCATTCACCTTACAATGCTTATATATACATAGAAAGTTTTATTGTGATTTAGTAGATTTCTCCTAATGTCAGTTTCTAAAATCATGCAGTTTTTGCAGAAAAATCCTCTTGGAGGGTGTTCTAACCAATAGACATGCAAGTTACATAGAACCTGTCATCATGAAATTCCGTGTTCCGAAAAAGCTACATGCAACATGGATTCGACAAATATTCACTACAGAGTTGTTAGCATAAAGATTACCGAACTTTCATCCTCCATAAAAGCCATATGGACACTTTGAAGCATTTTCTCCTATTTCGAAAGTTTTTCCTAATGCCAGTTTTGAAAATGACGCAGATTCGCAAAAAAATCCTCGTGGAGCGAGTACTTCCCATTAGAAATGTAATTTACATAGTTTCCCTCACAGTGACATTCCAATTTCCGAACACACTACATGCATCAATGTTTCAACAAACTTTCTCGAATGGGTTGTGAACATGTAGATTATAGAACTTTCATCCACCATACAAGACATATTTACACCGAGAATCTATTAATCTAAGTTCGCAGGGTTTTCCTAACGCAGTTTCGGAAATCAGGCCGATTTCTGAGGAAAAATCTCTTGGAGTGATTTCTTAAAATGAGAAATGTAATTTACATAAATTCCCTGGCTGTGAAATTCCGTGTTCCGAACATGCTACATGCATAAAGATTCGACAAATATTCACTAGAAATTTGTTAGCATGTGGATTACCGAACTTTCATCACAATACATTGAATATTGATTCTTAGGAGGATTTTCTCAGATTTTGCAGCGTTTTGCAAATGCCAGTTTCAAAATTGACAAAGTTTTCACCGAAATCACTCTCCAATCTAGTTCTACCCAATAGAGGAGTAATTTACATTGTTTCAACCACCATGAAATTCCACGTTCTGAACACGATACATGCATCACCGAATAGAAAAAGATTTTTTAATATGTTGTGAAAGTGTGGATTACCGAACTTTCTTGCAACATAAAGGCACATTTACACCTACAAATATTGACTCCCGTTTTGCAGATTTTTCCAAACTTCAGATTCGATAATCATGCAATTTTCGCCGAAACATTCTCTTCTAGCTCGTTCTACTCAATAGAATTGTAATTTACATCATTTCATTACCGTGAAATTCCGTTTTCCAAAAGCGCTACATGAATCATGGTTTAAAAAATAATTACTACACTGTTATTAACATGTGGATTACCGGATTTTCATTCACCATTCAAGGCATATTGACACTTAGAAGCATTTTCTCAGATTTCACAGGGTTCTCCTAATGGCAGTTTTGAAAATGAGGCACATTTCGCAGAAAAATTCTCTTCAAGGGAGTTCTACCCAATACACATGTAACTTACATTGCTTCCTTCACTATGACATTCCGTATTCCAAACACGTTACATGCATCACGAATTCGACAAACATTCTTTAATGAGTGTGAGCTCGTGGATTACCGAACTTTCATCCACCATAAAAGGCATATTTACACCTCGAAGTAGTTATTCTGATTTCACAGGTTTTTCCTAATATCCAGTTTCGAAAATCATGAAATTTTCGCAGAAACATACAATTCAAGCGAGTTCTATGCAGTAGAATTGTTATTTTCTGAGTTTCACTCACCGAAACATTCCATGTTCCGAAAACGTTACATTCATCACGGCTTTGACAAACATTATTTAATGACCGTGAGCATGTGGATTACCGATTTTTCAACCACAATACAAGGCATATTTACCCCTAGAATCATTTACTTTGATTTCGCAGGTTTTCCTCATGTCAGTTAAGAAAATCAGGCAGTTTTTGCAAAAAAATTCTCTTGGTGCATGTACTATCCAATAGACCTCTCATTTTTTACATACAGTCACCGTAACATTCCGTGTTAAAAAAAAGGTACATGCACTACGGATTCAACCAATATCCACGGCTGAGTCCTTAGCATGTGAATTACACATCTTTAATAACCCATTGAAGACATATTGTCACCTTAAAGCATTTACTCAGATTTTGCAGCATTTTCATAACAGCAGTTTCCAAACTGAGGAGATTTTTCAGTAAAATGCTCCTGTAGTGTGTTCTAACCAATAGATATGTAATTTAAATAGTTTCCCTCACCATGACAGTCCGTGTTCCGAACACACTACATACATCACGGATTTGACAGACATTTTTAATGAGTTGTGTACATGTGTATTACAGAAACTTCATCCACTATACAAGGCATATGTACACCTAGAAACATTAACTCTGAGTTCGCAGCTATTTCCTAATAGCAGTTTCGAAAATCAGGCAGCTTACAAAGGAAAAAACTGTTGGAGCGTATTCTACAAAATAGATATGTAAATTAAATGGATTCGCTCAACGTGAAATTCCGTGTTCCGAATACGCTACATGCATCACGGATGCGACAAATATTCACTTCAGAGTTGTTAGCAATAAGATTACAGCACTTTCATCCAAAATACAAGGCTTACTGACACTTTGAAGAATTTCCTCAGATTTCACAGTTTAGTTTTAACGCCAGTTTTGAAAATGATTCAGATTTGGCAGAAAAATGCTCTTGGAGCGAGTTGTACCCTAAAGATATGTAATTTACCTACTTTCACTCACCGTTACATTCTGTGTTCTGAAAACGTTCCATGCATGACGGATTCAACAAACATTCTTTAATGAGTTGTGATCATGTGTATTACCGATCTTTCATCCACCTTACAATGCTTATTTATACATAGAAAGTTTTATTCTGATTTAGTAGATTTCTCCTTATGTCAGTTTCTAAAATCATGCAGTTTTTGCAGAAAAATCCTCTTGGAGCGAGTTCTACCCAATAGACTTGCAATTTACATAGAACACGTCATCGTGAAATTCCGTGTTCCGAAAAAGCTACATGCATCACGGATTCGACAAATATTCACTACAGAGTTGTTAGCATAAAGTTTACCGAACTTTCATCCACCATAAAATCCATATGGACACTTTGAAGCATTTTCTCATATTTCGAAAGTTTTCCTAATGCCAGTTTTGAAAATGACGCAGATTCGCAGAAAAATTCTCGTGGAGCGAGTACTTCCCAATAGAAATGTAATTTACATAGTTTCCCTCACAGTGACATTCCAATTTCCGAACACACTACATGCATCAATGTTTCAACAAACTTTCTCGAATGGGTTGTGAACATGTAGATTACAGAACTTTCATCCACCATACAATACATATTTACACTGAGAATCTATTAATCTAAGTTCGCAGGGTTTTCCTAACGCAGATTCGGAAATCAGGCCGATTTCTCAGGAAAAATCTCTTGGAGTGATTTCTAACCAAGAGAAATGTAAATTACATAAATCCCCTGGCCGTGAAATTCCGTGTTCCGAACATGCTACATGCATAAATGATTCAACAAATATTCACTATAAATTTGTTAGCATGTGGATTACCGAACTTTCATCACAATACATTGAATATTGCTTCTTAGAAGGATTTTCTCAGATTTTGCAGCGTTTTGCAAATGCCAGTTTCAATAATGACGAAGTTTTAGCCGAAATACACTCTCCGAGATAGTTCTACCCAATAGAGAAGTAATTTATATTGTTTCAATCACTATGAAATTCCACGTTCGGTACAAGGTACATGCATCACGGATTAGAAAAAGATTCTTTAATATGTTGTGAAAATGTGGATTACCGAACTTTCTTGCAACATAAAGGCACATTTACACCTACAAATATTGACTCCCGTTTTGCAGCTTTTTCCAAACTTCAGATTCGATAATCATGCAATTTTCGCAGAAACATTCTCTTCTAGCTCGTTCTACTCAATAGAATTGTAATTTACATCGTTTCATTACCGTGAAATTCCATTTTCCAAAAGCGCTACATGAATCACGGTTTAAAAAATAATTACTACACTGTTATTAACATGTGGATTACCGGACTTTCATTCACCATTCAAGGCATATTTACACTTAGAATCATTTTCTCAGATTTCACAGGGTTCTCCTAATGGCAGTTTTGATAATGAGGCACATTTCGCAGAAAAATTCTATTCAAGCGAGTTCTACCCAATAGACATGTAACTTACATTGTTTCGTTCACTATGACATTCCGTATTCCAAACACGTTACATGCATCACGAATTCGACAAACATCCTTTAATGAGTGTGAGCATGTGGATTACCAAACTTTCATCCGCCATACGAGGCATATTTACACCTCGAAGTAGTTATTCTGATTTCGCAGGTTTTTCCTAACATCCAGTTTCGAAAATCATGGAATTTTCGCAGAAACATTCAATTCAAGCGAGTTCTATCCAGTAGAATTGTTATTTTCAGAGTTTCACTCACCGAGACATTCTGTCTTCCGAAAACGTTACATTCATCACGGCTTCGACAAACATTATTTAATGACCGTGAGCATGTGGATTACCGATTTTTCAACCACAATACAAGGCATATTTACACCTAGAAACATTTACTTTGATTTCGCAGGTTTTCCTAACGTCAGTTAAGAAAATCAGGCAGTTTTCACAGAAAAACTCTCTTGGTGCATGTTCTATCCAATAGACATCTCATTTTCATAGATACAGTCACCGTAACATTCCGTGTTCCGAAAAAGGTACATGCACCACGGATTCAACCAATATTCACGGCTGAGTCCTTAGCATGTGAATTACACATCTTTAATAACCCATTGAAGACATATTGTCACCTTAAAGCACTTACTAAGATTTTGCAGCGTTTTCATAACAGCAGTTTCCAAACTGAGGAGATTTTTCAGTAAAATGCCCCTGGAGCGTGTTCTAACCAATAGATATGTAATTTACATAGTTTCCCTCACCGTGACAGTCCGTGTTCTGATCATGCTACATACATCACGGATTTGACAGACATTTTTAATGAGTTGTGTACATGTGTATTACAGAACCTTCATCCACCATACAAGGCATATGTACACGTAGAAACATTAAGTCGGAGTTCGCAGCTTTTTCCTAATAGCAGTTTCGAAAATCAGGCTGTTTACAAAGGAAAAAACTGGTGGTGCGTGTTCTACCCAATAGATATGTAAATAACATGTATTAGCTCACCGTGAAATTCCATGTTCAGAACATGCTACATGCAGAAAACTTTCGACAAAAATACAATACAGAGTTGTTTCCATGTGGATTACAGGACTTTCATCAAAATAGAAGGCATATTGATGCTTTGAAGCATTTTCTCTGATTTCGCAGAGCTTTCCAAACGCCAGTTTCCAAAATGAGGCAGATATCACGGCAAAGACCTCTTGGAGCGGGTCTAACCAATAGACGTGTAATTAACATGGATTCGCTCACCGTGAAATTCCGTGTTCCGAACACGCTACATGCATCACGGATGCGACAAATATTCACTACAGAGTTGTTAGCAAGTAGATTACAGCACTTTCATCCACCATACAAGGCTTACTGACACTTTGAAGAATTTTCTCAGATTTCAGAAGTTAGTTTTAACGCCAGTTTTGAAATGAGGCAGATTTGGCCGAAAAATGCTCTTGGAGCGAGTTGTACCCAAAAGATATGTAATTTACCTAGTTTCACTCACCGTGACATTCCGTGTTCTGAACACGTTCCATGCATATCGGATTCAAAAAACATTCTTTAATGAGTTGTCAACATGTGTATTACCGAACTTTCATCCACCGTACAATGCATATTTATACATAGAAAGTTTTATTCTGATTTAGTAGATTTCTCCTAATGTCAGTTTCTAAAATCATGCAGTTTTGCAGAAAAATCCTCTTGGAGCGAGTTCTACCCAATAGACATGCAATTGACATAGAACCCGTCATCGTGAAATTCCGTGTTCCGAAAAAGCTACATGCATCACGGATTCGACAAATATTCACTACAGAGTTGTTAGCATAAGGATTACCGAACTTTCATCCACCATAAAAGCCATATGGACCCTTTGAAGCATTTTCTCATATTTCGAAAGTTTTTCCTAATGCCAGTTTTGGAAATGAGGCAGATTCGCAGAAAAATCCTCGTGGAGCGAGTACTTCCCAATAGAAATGTAATTTACTTAGTTTCCCTCACAGTGACATTCCAATCTCCGAACACGCTACATGCATCAAGGTTTCAACAAACTTTCTCGAATGAGTTGTGAACATGTAGGTTACAGAACTTTCATCCACCATACATGGCATATTTACACCTAGAAACTTTAACTCTAAATTTGCAGCTTTTTCCTTATACCAGTTTCGAAAATCAGGCCGTTTTCTCAGGGAAAAATTTTTGGAGCGAATTCTAACCAATAGGCGTGTAATTTACATAGATTCCATCGCCGGGAATTTCCGTGATACGATCACGTTACATGCATACGCTTTCTACAAATATTCACCACAGAATTGATTGCATGTGGTTTTACGAACTTCCATCACAATACAAGGCATATTGTCACTTTGAAGCATTTTCTCAGATTTTGCGTATATTATGAAACGCCAGTTTCGAAAATGAGGCAGATTTCCAAGAAAAATCTCTTGGAGCGAGTTCTACCTAAGAGACATGTATTTTACATACATTCGCTCACCGTGATATTCTGTGTTCCAAACACGCTTCACGTATCTCGGATTCGACAAATATTCACTACAGAGTTGTTAGCATGTGGATTACCGAACTTTCATCCACCATACAAGGCATATTTACACCGAGAATCTATTAATCTGAGTTCGCAGGGTTTTCGTATCGCCAGTTTCGAAAATCAGGCCGATTTCTCAGGAAAAATCTCTTGGAGTGATTTCTAACCAAGAGAACTATAATTTACATAAATTCCCTGGGCGTGAAATTCCGTGTTCCGAACATGCTACATGCATAAATGATTCGACAAATAATCACTACAAATTTGTTAGCATATGGATTACCGAACTTTCATCACAATACATTGAATATTGATCCTTAGATGTATTATCTCAGATTTTGCAGGGTTTTGCAAATGCCAGATTCAAAAATGACGAAGTTTTCGCCGAAAAAACTCTCCGAGCTAGTTGTACCCAATACAGAAGTAATTTACATTGTTTCAATCACCGTGAAATTCCACGTTATGAACACGGTACATGCATCACAGTTTAGAAAAAGATTCTTTAATATGTTGTGAAAATGTGGATTACCGAACTTTCTTGCAATATAAAGGCACATTTACACCTACAAATATTGACTCCCGTTTTGCAGCTTTTTCCAAACTTCAGATTCGATAATCATGCAATTTTCGCAGAAACATTCTCTTCTAGCTCGTTCTACTCAATAGAATTGTAATTTACATCGTTTCATTACCGTGAAATTCCATTTTCCAAAAGCGCTACATGAATCACGGTTTAATTAATAATTACTATACTGTAATTAACATGTGGATTACCGGACTTTCATTCACCATTCAAGGCATATTGACACTTAGAAGCATTTTCTCAGATTTCACAGGGTTCTCCTAATGGCAGTTTTGATAATGAGGCACATTTCGCAGAAAAATTCTATTCAAGCGAGTTCTACCCAATAGACATGTAACTTACATTGTTTCCTTCACTATGACATTCCGTAATCCAAAAACGTTACATGCATCACGAATTCGACAAACATCCTTTAATGAGTGTGAGCATGTGGATTACCAAACTTTCATCCAGCATACGAGGCATATTTACACCTAGAAGTAGTTATTCTGATTTCGCAGGTTTTTCCTAACATCCAGTTTCGAAAATCATGAAATTTTCGCAGAAACATTCAATTCAAGCGAGTTCTATCCAGTAGAATTGTTATTTTCAGAGTTTCACTCACCGAGACATTCCGTGTTCCGAAAACATTACAATTCATCACAGATTCGACAAACATAATTTAATGACCTTGAGCATGTGGATTACCGATTTTTCAACCACAATACAAGGCATATTTACACCTAGAACCATTTACTTAGATTTCACAGGTTTTCCTAAGTTCAGTTACGACAATCAGTCAATTTTCGCAGAAAAACGCTCTTGGTGCATGTTCTATCCAATAGATATCTCATTTTCATTGATACCGTCACCGTAACATTCTGTGTTCTGAAAACGTTACATGCACCATGGATTCAACCAATATTCACTGCTGAGTCCTTAGCATGTGAATTACACATCTTTAATAACCCATTGAAGACATATTGACACCTTAAAGCACTTACTCAGATTTTGCAGCGTTTTCATAACAGCAGTTTCCAAACTGAGGCAGATTTTTCAGTAAAATGCTCCTGGAGCGTGTTCTAACCAATAGATATGTAATTTAAATAGTTCCCTCACCGTGACAGTCCGAGTTCCGAACACGCTACATACATCACGGATTTGACAAACATGTTTAATGAGTTGTGTACATGTGTATTACAGAACTTTCATCCACCATACAAGGCATATTTACACCTAGAAACATTAAATCTGAGTTCGCAGCTTTTTCCTAATAGCAGTTTCGAAAATCAGGCAGTTTACAAAGGAAAAAACTGTTGGAGCGTGTTCTACCCAATAGATATGTAAATAACATGTATTAGCTCACCGTGAAATTCCATGTTCAGAACATGCTACATGCAGAAAACTTTCGACAAAAATACAATACAGAGTTGTTTCCATGTGGATTACAGGACTTTCATCAAAATAGAAGGCATATTGATGCTTTGAAGCATTTTCTCTGATTTCGCAGAGCTTTCCAAACGCCAGTTTCCAAAATGAGGCAGATATCACGGCAAAGACCTCTTGGAGCGGGTCTAACCAATAGACGTGTAATTAACATGGATTCGCTCACCGTGAAATTCCGTGTTCCGAACACGCTACATGCATCACGGATGCGACAAATATTCACTACAGAGTTGTTAGCAAGTAGATTACAGCACTTTCATCCACCATACAAGGCTTACTGACACTTTGAAGAATTTTCTCAGATTTCAGAAGTTAGTTTTAACGCCAGTTTTGAAATGAGGCAGATTTGGCCGAAAAATGCTCTTGGAGCGAGTTGTACCCAAAAGATATGTAATTTACCTAGTTTCACTCACCGTGACATTCCGTGTTCTGAACACGTTCCATGCATATCGGATTCAAAAAACATTCTTTAATGAGTTGTCAACATGTGTATTACCGAACTTTCATCCACCGTACAATGCATATTTATACATAGAAAGTTTTATTCTGATTTAGTAGATTTCTCCTAATGTCAGTTTCTAAAATCATGCAGTTTTGCAGAAAAATCCTCTTGGAGCGAGTTCTACCCAATAGACATGCAATTGACATAGAACCCGTCATCGTGAAATTCCGTGTTCCGAAAAAGCTACATGCATCACGGATTCGACAAATATTCACTACAGAGTTGTTAGCATAAGGATTACCGAACTTTCATCCACCATAAAAGCCATATGGACCCTTTGAAGCATTTTCTCATATTTCGAAAGTTTTTCCTAATGCCAGTTTTGGAAATGAGGCAGATTCGCAGAAAAATCCTCGTGGAGCGAGTACTTCCCAATAGAAATGTAATTTACTTAGTTTCCCTCACAGTGACATTCCAATTTCCGAACACGCTACATGCATCAAGGTTTCAACAAACTTTCTCGAATGAGTTGTGAACATGTAGGTTACAGAACTTTCATCCACCATACATGGCATATTTACACCTAGAAACTTTAACTCTGAATTTGCAGCTTTTTCCTTATACCAGTTTCGAAAATCAGGCCGTTTTCTCAGGGAAAAATTTTTGGAGCGAATTCTAACCAATAGGCGTGTAATTTACATAGATTCCATCGCCGGGAATTTCCGTGATACGATCACGTTACATGCATACGCTTTCTACAAATATTCACCACAGAATTGATTGCATGTGGTTTTACGAACTTCCATCACAATACAAGGCATATTGTCACTTTGAAGCATTTTCTCAGATTTTGCGTATATTATGAAACGCCAGTTTCGAAAATGAGGCAGATTTCCAAGAAAAATCTCTTGGAGCGAGTTCTACCTAAGAGACATGTATTTTACATACATTCGCTCACCGTGATATTCTGTGTTCCAAACACGCTTCACGTATCTCGGATTCGACAAATATTCACTACAGAGTTGTTAGCATGTGGATTACCGAACTTTCATCCACCATACAAGGCATATTTACACCGAGAATCTATTAATCTGAGTTCGCAGGGTTTTCGTATCGCCAGTTTCGAAAATCAGGCCGATTTCTCAGGAAAAATCTCTTGGAGTGATTTCTAACCAAGAGAACTATAATTTACATAAATTCCCTGGGCGTGAAATTCCGTGTTCCGAACATGCTACATGCATAAATGATTCGACAAATAATCACTACAAATTTGTTAGCATATGGATTACCGAACTTTCATCACAATACATTGAATATTGATCCTTAGATGTATTATCTCAGATTTTGCAGGGTTTTGCAAATGCCAGATTCAAAAATGACGAAGTTTTCGCCGAAAAAACTCTCCGAGCTAGTTGTACCCAATACAGAAGTAATTTACATTGTTTCAATCACCGTGAAATTCCACGTTATGAACACGGTACATGCATCACAGTTTAGAAAAAGATTCTTTAATATGTTGTGAAAATGTGGATTACCGAACTTTCTTGCAATATAAAGGCACATTTACACCTACAAATATTGACTCCCGTTTTGCAGCTTTTTCCAAACTTCAGATTCGATAATCATGCAATTTTCGCAGAAACATTCTCTTCTAGCTCGTTCTACTCAATAGAATTGTAATTTACATCGTTTCATTACCGTGAAATTCCATTTTCCAAAAGCGCTACATGAATCACGGTTTAATTAATAATTACTATACTGTAATTAACATGTGGATTACCGGACTTTCATTCACCATTCAAGGCATATTGACACTTAGAAGCATTTTCTCAGATTTCACAGGGTTCTCCTAATGGCAGTTTTGATAATGAGGCACATTTCGCAGAAAAATTCTATTCAAGCGAGTTCTACCCAATAGACATGTAACTTACATTGTTTCCTTCACTATGACATTCCGTAATCCAAAAACGTTACATGCATCACGAATTCGACAAACATCCTTTAATGAGTGTGAGCATGTGGATTACCAAACTTTCATCCAGCATACGAGGCATATTTACACCTAGAAGTAGTTATTCTGATTTCGCAGGTTTTTCCTAACATCCAGTTTCGAAAATCATGAAATTTTCGCAGAAACATTCAATTCAAGCGAGTTCTATCCAGTAGAATTGTTATTTTCAGAGTTTCACTCACCGAGACATTCCGTGTTCCGAAAACATTACAATTCATCACAGATTCGACAAACATAATTTAATGACCTTGAGCATGTGGATTACCGATTTTTCAACCACAATACAAGGCATATTTACACCTAGAACCATTTACTTAGATTTCACAGGTTTTCCTAAGTTCAGTTACGACAATCAGTCAATTTTCGCAGAAAAACGCTCTTGGTGCATGTTCTATCCAATAGATATCTCATTTTCATTGATACCGTCACCGTAACATTCTGTGTTCTGAAAACGTTACATGCACCATGGATTCAACCAATATTCACTGCTGAGTCCTTAGCATGTGAATTACACATCTTTAATAACCCATTGAAGACATATTGACACCTTAAAGCACTTACTCAGATTTTGCAGCGTTTTCATAACAGCAGTTTCCAAACTGAGGCAGATTTTTCAGTAAAATGCTCCTGGAGCGTGTTCTAACCAATAGATATGTAATTTAAATAGTTCCCTCACCGTGACAGTCCGAGTTCCGAACACGCTACATACATCACGGATTTGACAAACATGTTTAATGAGTTGTGTACATGTGTATTACAGAACTTTCATCCACCATACAAGGCATATTTACACCTAGAAACATTAAATCTGAGTTCGCAGCTTTTTCCTAATAGCAGTTTCGAAAATCAGGCAGTTTACAAAGGAAAAAACTGTTGGAGCGTGTTCTACCCAATAGATATGTAAATAACATGTATTAGCTCACCGTGAAATTCCATGTTCAGAACATGCTACATGCAGAAAACTTTCGACAAAAATACAATACAGAGTTGTTTCCATGTGGATTACAGGACTTTCATCAAAATAGAAGGCATATTGATGCTTTGAAGCATTTTCTCTGATTTCGCAGAGCTTTCCAAACGCCAGTTTCCAAAATGAGGCAGATATCACGGCAAAGACCTCTTGGAGCGGGTCTAACCAATAGACGTGTAATTAACATGGATTCGCTCACCGTGAAATTCCGTGTTCCGAACACGCTACATGCATCACGGATGCGACAAATATTCACTACAGAGTTGTTAGCAAGTAGATTACAGCACTTTCATCCACCATACAAGGCTTACTGACACTTTGAAGAATTTTCTCAGATTTCAGAAGTTAGTTTTAACGCCAGTTTTGAAATGAGGCAGATTTGGCCGAAAAATGCTCTTGGAGCGAGTTGTACCCAAAAGATATGTAATTTACCTAGTTTCACTCACCGTGACATTCCGTGTTCTGAACACGTTCCATGCATATCGGATTCAAAAAACATTCTTTAATGAGTTGTCAACATGTGTATTACCGAACTTTCATCCACCGTACAATGCATATTTATACATAGAAAGTTTTATTCTGATTTAGTAGATTTCTCCTAATGTCAGTTTCTAAAATCATGCAGTTTTGCAGAAAAATCCTCTTGGAGCGAGTTCTACCCAATAGACATGCAATTGACATAGAACCCGTCATCGTGAAATTCCGTGTTCCGAAAAAGCTACATGCATCACGGATTCGACAAATATTCACTACAGAGTTGTTAGCATAAGGATTACCGAACTTTCATCCACCATAAAAGCCATATGGACCCTTTGAAGCATTTTCTCATATTTCGAAAGTTTTTCCTAATGCCAGTTTTGGAAATGAGGCAGATTCGCAGAAAAATCCTCGTGGAGCGAGTACTTCCCAATAGAAATGTAATTTACTTAGTTTCCCTCACAGTGACATTCCAATTTCCGAACACGCTACATGCATCAAGGTTTCAACAAACTTTCTCGAATGAGTTGTGAACATGTAGGTTACAGAACTTTCATCCACCATACATGGCATATTTACACCTAGAAACTTTAACTCTGAATTTGCAGCTTTTTCCTTATACCAGTTTCGAAAATCAGGCCGTTTTCTCAGGGAAAAATTTTTGGAGCGAATTCTAACCAATAGGCGTGTAATTTACATAGATTCCATCGCCGGGAATTTCCGTGATACGATCACGTTACATGCATACGCTTTCTACAAATATTCACCACAGAATTGATTGCATGTGGTTTTACGAACTTCCATCACAATACAAGGCATATTGTCACTTTGAAGCATTTTCTCAGATTTTGCGTATATTATGAAACGCCAGTTTCGAAAATGAGGCAGATTTCCAAGAAAAATCTCTTGGAGCGAGTTCTACCTAAGAGACATGTATTTTACATACATTCGCTCACCGTGATATTCTGTGTTCCAAACACGCTTCACTTATCTCGGATTCGACAAATATTCACTACAGAGTTGTTAGCATGTGGATTACCGAACTTTCATCCACCATACAAGGCATATTTACACCGAGAATCTATTAATCTGAGTTCGCAGGGTTTTCGTATCGCCAGTTTCGAAAATCAGGCCGATTTCTCAGGAAAAATCTCTTGGAGTGATTTCTAACCAAGAGAACTATAATTTACATAAATTCCCTGGGCGTGAAATTCCGTGTTCCGAACATGCTACATGCATAAATGATTCGACAAATAATCACTACAAATTTGTTAGCATATGGATTACCGAACTTTCATCACAATACATTGAATATTGATCCTTAGATGTATTATCTCAGATTTTGCAGGGTTTTGCAAATGCCAGATTCAAAAATGACGAAGTTTTCGCCGAAAAAACTCTCCGAGCTAGTTGTACCCAATACAGAAGTAATTTACATTGTTTCAATCACCGTGAAATTCCACGTTATGAACACGGTACATGCATCACAGTTTAGAAAAAGATTCTTTAATATGTTGTGAAAATGTGGATTACCGAACTTTCTTGCAATATAAAGGCACATTTACACCTACAAATATTGACTCCCGTTTTGCAGCTTTTTCCAAACTTCAGATTCGATAATCATGCAATTTTCGCAGAAACATTCTCTTCTAGCTCGTTCTACTCAATAGAATTGTAATTTACATCGTTTCATTACCGTGAAATTCCATTTTCCAAAAGCGCTACATGAATCACGGTTTAATTAATAATTACTATACTGTAATTAACATGTGGATTACCGGACTTTCATTCACCATTCAAGGCATATTGACACTTAGAAGCATTTTCTCAGATTTCACAGGGTTCTCCTAATGGCAGTTTTGATAATGAGGCACATTTCGCAGAAAAATTCTATTCAAGCGAGTTCTACCCAATAGACATGTAACTTACATTGTTTCCTTCACTATGACATTCCGTAATCCAAAAACGTTACATGCATCACGAATTTGACAAACATCCTTTAATGAGTGTGAGCATGTGGATTACCAAACTTTCATCCAGCATACGAGGCATATTTACACCTAGAAGTAGTTATTCTGATTTCGCAGGTTTTTCCTAACATCCAGTTTCGAAAATCATGAAATTTTCGCAGAAACATTCAATTCAAGCGAGTTCTATCCAGTAGAATTGTTATTTTCAGAGTTTCACTCACCGAGACATTCCGTGTTCCGAAAACATTACAATTCATCACAGATTCGACAAACATAATTTAATGACCTTGAGCATGTGGATTACCGATTTTTCAACCACAATACAAGGCATATTTACACCTAGAACCATTTACTTAGATTTCACAGGTTTTCCTAAGTTCAGTTACGACAATCAGTCAATTTTCGCAGAAAAACGCTCTTGGTGCATGTTCTATCCAATAGATATCTCATTTTCATTGATACCGTCACCGTAACATTCTGTGTTCTGAAAACGTTACATGCACCATGGATTCAACCAATATTCACTGCTGAGTCCTTAGCATGTGAATTACACATCTTTAATAACCCATTGAAGACATATTGACACCTTAAAGCACTTACTCAGATTTTGCAGCGTTTTCATAACAGCAGTTTCCAAACTGAGGCAGATTTTTCAGTAAAATGCTCCTGGAGCGTGTTCTAACCAATAGATATGTAATTTAAATAGTTCCCTCACCGTGACAGTCCGAGTTCCGAACACGCTACATACATCACGGATTTGACAAACATGTTTAATGAGTTGTGTACATGTGTATTACAGAACTTTCATCCACCATACAAGGCATATTTACACCTAGAAACATTAAATCTGAGTTCGCAGCTTTTTCCTAATAGCAGTTTCGAAAATCAGGCAGTTTACAAAGGAAAAAACTGTTGGAGCGTGTTCTACCCAATAGATATGTAAATAACATGTATTAGCTCACCGTGAAATTCCATGTTCAGAACATGCTACATGCAGAAAACTTTCGACAAAAATACAATACAGAGTTGTTTCCATGTGGATTACAGGACTTTCATCAAAATAGAAGGCATATTGATGCTTTGAAGCATTTTCTCTGATTTCGCAGAGCTTTCCAAACGCCAGTTTCCAAAATGAGGCAGATATCACGGCAAAGACCTCTTGGAGCGGGTCTAACCAATAGACGTGTAATTAACATGGATTCGCTCACCGTGAAATTCCGTGTTCCGAACACGCTACATGCATCACGGATGCGACAAATATTCACTACAGAGTTGTTAGCAAGTAGATTACAGCACTTTCATCCACCATACAAGGCTTACTGACACTTTGAAGAATTTTCTCAGATTTCAGAAGTTAGTTTTAACGCCAGTTTTGAAATGAGGCAGATTTGGCCGAAAAATGCTCTTGGAGCGAGTTGTACCCAAAAGATATGTAATTTACCTAGTTTCACTCACCGTGACATTCCGTGTTCTGAACACGTTCCATGCATATCGGATTCAAAAAACATTCTTTAATGAGTTGTCAACATGTGTATTACCGAACTTTCATCCACCGTACAATGCATATTTATACATAGAAAGTTTTATTCTGATTTAGTAGATTTCTCCTAATGTCAGTTTCTAAAATCATGCAGTTTTGCAGAAAAATCCTCTTGGAGCGAGTTCTACCCAATAGACATGCAATTGACATAGAACCCGTCATCGTGAAATTCCGTGTTCCGAAAAAGCTACATGCATCACGGATTCGACAAATATTCACTACAGAGTTGTTAGCATAAGGATTACCGAACTTTCATCCACCATAAAAGCCATATGGACCCTTTGAAGCATTTTCTCATATTTCGAAAGTTTTTCCTAATGCCAGTTTTGGAAATGAGGCAGATTCGCAGAAAAATCCTCGTGGAGCGAGTACTTCCCAATAGAAATGTAATTTACTTAGTTTCCCTCACAGTGACATTCCAATTTCCGAACACGCTACATGCATCAAGGTTTCAACAAACTTTCTCGAATGAGTTGTGAACATGTAGGTTACAGAACTTTCATCCACCATACATGGCATATTTACACCTAGAAACTTTAACTCTGAATTTGCAGCTTTTTCCTTATACCAGTTTCGAAAATCAGGCCGTTTTCTCAGGGAAAAATTTTTGGAGCGAATTCTAACCAATAGGCGTGTAATTTACATAGATTCCATCGCCGGGAATTTCCGTGATACGATCACGTTACATGCATACGCTTTCTACAAATATTCACCACAGAATTGATTGCATGTGGTTTTACGAACTTCCATCACAATACAAGGCATATTGTCACTTTGAAGCATTTTCTCAGATTTTGCGTATATTATGAAACGCCAGTTTCGAAAATGAGGCAGATTTCCAAGAAAAATCTCTTGGAGCGAGTTCTACCTAAGAGACATGTATTTTACATACATTCGCTCACCGTGATATTCTGTGTTCCAAACACGCTTCACGTATCTCGGATTCGACAAATATTCACTACAGAGTTGTTAGCATGTGGATTACCGAACTTTCATCCACCATACAAGGCATATTTACACCGAGAATCTATTAATCTGAGTTCGCAGGGTTTTCGTATCGCCAGTTTCGAAAATCAGGCCGATTTCTCAGGAAAAATCTCTTGGAGTGATTTCTAACCAAGAGAACTATAATTTACATAAATTCCCTGGGCGTGAAATTCCGTGTTCCGAACATGCTACATGCATAAATGATTCGACAAATAATCACTACAAATTTGTTAGCATATGGATTACCGAACTTTCATCACAATACATTGAATATTGATCCTTAGATGTATTATCTCAGATTTTGCAGGGTTTTGCAAATGCCAGATTCAAAAATGACGAAGTTTTCGCCGAAAAAACTCTCCGAGCTAGTTGTACCCAATACAGAAGTAATTTACATTGTTTCAATCACCGTGAAATTCCACGTTATGAACACGGTACATGCATCACAGTTTAGAAAAAGATTCTTTAATATGTTGTGAAAATGTGGATTACCGAACTTTCTTGCAATATAAAGGCACATTTACACCTACAAATATTGACTCCCGTTTTGCAGCTTTTTCCAAACTTCAGATTCGATAATCATGCAATTTTCGCAGAAACATTCTCTTCTAGCTCGTTCTACTCAATAGAATTGTAATTTACATCGTTTCATTACCGTGAAATTCCATTTTCCAAAAGCGCTACATGAATCACGGTTTAATTAATAATTACTATACTGTAATTAACATGTGGATTACCGGACTTTCATTCACCATTCAAGGCATATTGACACTTAGAAGCATTTTCTCAGATTTCACAGGGTTCTCCTAATGGCAGTTTTGATAATGAGGCACATTTCGCAGAAAAATTCTATTCAAGCGAGTTCTACCCAATAGACATGTAACTTACATTGTTTCCTTCACTATGACATTCCGTAATCCAAAAACGTTACATGCATCACGAATTCGACAAACATCCTTTAATGAGTGTGAGCATGTGGATTACCAAACTTTCATCCAGCATACGAGGCATATTTACACCTAGAAGTAGTTATTCTGATTTCGCAGGTTTTTCCTAACATCCAGTTTCGAAAATCATGAAATTTTCGCAGAAACATTCAATTCAAGCGAGTTCTATCCAGTAGAATTGTTATTTTCAGA
This sequence comes from Camelus dromedarius, assembly GCF_036321535.1. Taxonomy (NCBI): domain Eukaryota; kingdom Metazoa; phylum Chordata; class Mammalia; order Artiodactyla; family Camelidae; genus Camelus; species Camelus dromedarius. The sequence continues at coordinate 1,422,153 of NW_026989779.1, read as the reverse complement.
GTTTCACTCACCGAGACATTCCGTGTTCCGAAAACATTACAATTCATCACAGATTCGACAAACATAATTTAATGACCTTGAGCATGTGGATTACCGATTTTTCAACCACAATACAAGGCATATTTACACCTAGAACCATTTACTTAGATTTCACAGGTTTTCCTAAGTTCAGTTACGACAATCAGTCAATTTTCGCAGAAAAACGCTCTTGGTGCATGTTCTATCCAATAGATATCTCATTTTCATTGATACCGTCACCGTAACATTCTGTGTTCTGAAAACGTTACATGCACCATGGATTCAACCAATATTCACTGCTGAGTCCTTAGCATGTGAATTACACATCTTTAATAACCCATTGAAGACATATTGACACCTTAAAGCACTTACTCAGATTTTGCAGCGTTTTCATAACAGCAGTTTCCAAACTGAGGCAGATTTTTCAGTAAAATGCTCCTGGAGCGTGTTCTAACCAATAGATATGTAATTTAAATAGTTCCCTCACCGTGACAGTCCGAGTTCCGAACACGCTACATACATCACGGATTTGACAAACATGTTTAATGAGTTGTGTACATGTGTATTACAGAACTTTCATCCACCATACAAGGCATATTTACACCTAGAAACATTAAATCTGAGTTCGCAGCTTTTTCCTAATAGCAGTTTCGAAAATCAGGCAGTTTACAAAGGAAAAAACTGTTGGAGCGTGTTCTACCCAATAGATATGTAAATAACATGTATTAGCTCACCGTGAAATTCCATGTTCAGAACATGCTACATGCAGAAAACTTTCGACAAAAATACAATACAGAGTTGTTTCCATGTGGATTACAGGACTTTCATCAAAATAGAAGGCATATTGATGCTTTGAAGCATTTTCTCTGATTTCGCAGAGCTTTCCAAACGCCAGTTTCCAAAATGAGGCAGATATCACGGCAAAGACCTCTTGGAGCGGGTCTAACCAATAGACGTGTAATTAACATGGATTCGCTCACCGTGAAATTCCGTGTTCCGAACACGCTACATGCATCACGGATGCGACAAATATTCACTACAGAGTTGTTAGCAAGTAGATTACAGCACTTTCATCCACCATACAAGGCTTACTGACACTTTGAAGAATTTTCTCAGATTTCAGAAGTTAGTTTTAACGCCAGTTTTGAAATGAGGCAGATTTGGCCGAAAAATGCTCTTGGAGCGAGTTGTACCCAAAAGATATGTAATTTACCTAGTTTCACTCACCGTGACATTCCGTGTTCTGAACACGTTCCATGCATATCGGATTCAAAAAACATTCTTTAATGAGTTGTCAACATGTGTATTACCGAACTTTCATCCACCGTACAATGCATATTTATACATAGAAAGTTTTATTCTGATTTAGTAGATTTCTCCTAATGTCAGTTTCTAAAATCATGCAGTTTTGCAGAAAAATCCTCTTGGAGCGAGTTCTACCCAATAGACATGCAATTGACATAGAACCCGTCATCGTGAAATTCCGTGTTCCGAAAAAGCTACATGCATCACGGATTCGACAAATATTCACTACAGAGTTGTTAGCATAAGGATTACCGAACTTTCATCCACCATAAAAGCCATATGGACCCTTTGAAGCATTTTCTCATATTTCGAAAGTTTTTCCTAATGCCAGTTTTGGAAATGAGGCAGATTCGCAGAAAAATCCTCGTGGAGCGAGTACTTCCCAATAGAAATGTAATTTACTTAGTTTCCCTCACAGTGACATTCCAATTTCCGAACACGCTACATGCATCAAGGTTTCAACAAACTTTCTCGAATGAGTTGTGAACATGTAGGTTACAGAACTTTCATCCACCATACATGGCATATTTACACCTAGAAACTTTAACTCTGAATTTGCAGCTTTTTCCTTATACCAGTTTCGAAAATCAGGCCGTTTTCTCAGGGAAAAATTTTTGGAGCGAATTCTAACCAATAGGCGTGTAATTTACATAGATTCCATCGCCGGGAATTTCCGTGATACGATCACGTTACATGCATACGCTTTCTACAAATATTCACCACAGAATTGATTGCATGTGGTTTTACGAACTTCCATCACAATACAAGGCATATTGTCACTTTGAAGCATTTTCTCAGATTTTGCGTATATTATGAAACGCCAGTTTCGAAAATGAGGCAGATTTCCAAGAAAAATCTCTTGGAGCGAGTTCTACCTAAGAGACATGTATTTTACATACATTCGCTCACCGTGATATTCTGTGTTCCAAACACGCTTCACTTATCTCGGATTCGACAAATATTCACTACAGAGTTGTTAGCATGTGGATTACCGAACTTTCATCCACCATACAAGGCATATTTACACCGAGAATCTATTAATCTGAGTTCGCAGGGTTTTCGTATCGCCAGTTTCGAAAATCAGGCCGATTTCTCAGGAAAAATCTCTTGGAGTGATTTCTAACCAAGAGAACTATAATTTACATAAATTCCCTGGGCGTGAAATTCCGTGTTCCGAACATGCTACATGCATAAATGATTCGACAAATAATCACTACAAATTTGTTAGCATATGGATTACCGAACTTTCATCACAATACATTGAATATTGATCCTTAGATGTATTATCTCAGATTTTGCAGGGTTTTGCAAATGCCAGATTCAAAAATGACGAAGTTTTCGCCGAAAAAACTCTCCGAGCTAGTTGTACCCAATACAGAAGTAATTTACATTGTTTCAATCACCGTGAAATTCCACGTTATGAACACGGTACATGCATCACAGTTTAGAAAAAGATTCTTTAATATGTTGTGAAAATGTGGATTACCGAACTTTCTTGCAATATAAAGGCACATTTACACCTACAAATATTGACTCCCGTTTTGCAGCTTTTTCCAAACTTCAGATTCGATAATCATGCAATTTTCGCAGAAACATTCTCTTCTAGCTCGTTCTACTCAATAGAATTGTAATTTACATCGTTTCATTACCGTGAAATTCCATTTTCCAAAAGCGCTACATGAATCACGGTTTAATTAATAATTACTATACTGTAATTAACATGTGGATTACCGGACTTTCATTCACCATTCAAGGCATATTGACACTTAGAAGCATTTTCTCAGATTTCACAGGGTTCTCCTAATGGCAGTTTTGATAATGAGGCACATTTCGCAGAAAAATTCTATTCAAGCGAGTTCTACCCAATAGACATGTAACTTACATTGTTTCCTTCACTATGACATTCCGTAATCCAAAAACGTTACATGCATCACGAATTTGACAAACATCCTTTAATGAGTGTGAGCATGTGGATTACCAAACTTTCATCCAGCATACGAGGCATATTTACACCTAGAAGTAGTTATTCTGATTTCGCAGGTTTTTCCTAACATCCAGTTTCGAAAATCATGAAATTTTCGCAGAAACATTCAATTCAAGCGAGTTCTATCCAGTAGAATTGTTATTTTCAGAGTTTCACTCACCGAGACATTCCGTGTTCCGAAAACATTACAATTCATCACAGATTCGACAAACATAATTTAATGACCTTGAGCATGTGGATTACCGATTTTTCAACCACAATACAAGGCATATTTACACCTAGAACCATTTACTTAGATTTCACAGGTTTTCCTAAGTTCAGTTACGACAATCAGTCAATTTTCGCAGAAAAACGCTCTTGGTGCATGTTCTATCCAATAGATATCTCATTTTCATTGATACCGTCACCGTAACATTCTGTGTTCTGAAAACGTTACATGCACCATGGATTCAACCAATATTCACTGCTGAGTCCTTAGCATGTGAATTACACATCTTTAATAACCCATTGAAGACATATTGACACCTTAAAGCACTTACTCAGATTTTGCAGCGTTTTCATAACAGCAGTTTCCAAACTGAGGCAGATTTTTCAGTAAAATGCTCCTGGAGCGTGTTCTAACCAATAGATATGTAATTTAAATAGTTCCCTCACCGTGACAGTCCGAGTTCCGAACACGCTACATACATCACGGATTTGACAAACATGTTTAATGAGTTGTGTACATGTGTATTACAGAACTTTCATCCACCATACAAGGCATATTTACACCTAGAAACATTAAATCTGAGTTCGCAGCTTTTTCCTAATAGCAGTTTCGAAAATCAGGCAGTTTACAAAGGAAAAAACTGTTGGAGCGTGTTCTACCCAATAGATATGTAAATAACATGTATTAGCTCACCGTGAAATTCCATGTTCAGAACATGCTACATGCAGAAAACTTTCGACAAAAATACAATACAGAGTTGTTTCCATGTGGATTACAGGACTTTCATCAAAATAGAAGGCATATTGATGCTTTGAAGCATTTTCTCTGATTTCGCAGAGCTTTCCAAACGCCAGTTTCCAAAATGAGGCAGATATCACGGCAAAGACCTCTTGGAGCGGGTCTAACCAATAGACGTGTAATTAACATGGATTCGCTCACCGTGAAATTCCGTGTTCCGAACACGCTACATGCATCACGGATGCGACAAATATTCACTACAGAGTTGTTAGCAAGTAGATTACAGCACTTTCATCCACCATACAAGGCTTACTGACACTTTGAAGAATTTTCTCAGATTTCAGAAGTTAGTTTTAACGCCAGTTTTGAAATGAGGCAGATTTGGCCGAAAAATGCTCTTGGAGCGAGTTGTACCCAAAAGATATGTAATTTACCTAGTTTCACTCACCGTGACATTCCGTGTTCTGAACACGTTCCATGCATATCGGATTCAAAAAACATTCTTTAATGAGTTGTCAACATGTGTATTACCGAACTTTCATCCACCGTACAATGCATATTTATACATAGAAAGTTTTATTCTGATTTAGTAGATTTCTCCTAATGTCAGTTTCTAAAATCATGCAGTTTTGCAGAAAAATCCTCTTGGAGCGAGTTCTACCCAATAGACATGCAATTGACATAGAACCCGTCATCGTGAAATTCCGTGTTCCGAAAAAGCTACATGCATCACGGATTCGACAAATATTCACTACAGAGTTGTTAGCATAAGGATTACCGAACTTTCATCCACCATAAAAGCCATATGGACCCTTTGAAGCATTTTCTCATATTTCGAAAGTTTTTCCTAATGCCAGTTTTGGAAATGAGGCAGATTCGCAGAAAAATCCTCGTGGAGCGAGTACTTCCCAATAGAAATGTAATTTACTTAGTTTCCCTCACAGTGACATTCCAATTTCCGAACACGCTACATGCATCAAGGTTTCAACAAACTTTCTCGAATGAGTTGTGAACATGTAGGTTACAGAACTTTCATCCACCATACATGGCATATTTACACCTAGAAACTTTAACTCTGAATTTGCAGCTTTTTCCTTATACCAGTTTCGAAAATCAGGCCGTTTTCTCAGGGAAAAATTTTTGGAGCGAATTCTAACCAATAGGCGTGTAATTTACATAGATTCCATCGCCGGGAATTTCCGTGATACGATCACGTTACATGCATACGCTTTCTACAAATATTCACCACAGAATTGATTGCATGTGGTTTTACGAACTTCCATCACAATACAAGGCATATTGTCACTTTGAAGCATTTTCTCAGATTTTGCGTATATTATGAAACGCCAGTTTCGAAAATGAGGCAGATTTCCAAGAAAAATCTCTTGGAGCGAGTTCTACCTAAGAGACATGTATTTTACATACATTCGCTCACCGTGATATTCTGTGTTCCAAACACGCTTCACGTATCTCGGATTCGACAAATATTCACTACAGAGTTGTTAGCATGTGGATTACCGAACTTTCATCCACCATACAAGGCATATTTACACCGAGAATCTATTAATCTGAGTTCGCAGGGTTTTCGTATCGCCAGTTTCGAAAATCAGGCCGATTTCTCAGGAAAAATCTCTTGGAGTGATTTCTAACCAAGAGAACTATAATTTACATAAATTCCCTGGGCGTGAAATTCCGTGTTCCGAACATGCTACATGCATAAATGATTCGACAAATAATCACTACAAATTTGTTAGCATATGGATTACCGAACTTTCATCACAATACATTGAATATTGATCCTTAGATGTATTATCTCAGATTTTGCAGGGTTTTGCAAATGCCAGATTCAAAAATGACGAAGTTTTCGCCGAAAAAACTCTCCGAGCTAGTTGTACCCAATACAGAAGTAATTTACATTGTTTCAATCACCGTGAAATTCCACGTTATGAACACGGTACATGCATCACAGTTTAGAAAAAGATTCTTTAATATGTTGTGAAAATGTGGATTACCGAACTTTCTTGCAATATAAAGGCACATTTACACCTACAAATATTGACTCCCGTTTTGCAGCTTTTTCCAAACTTCAGATTCGATAATCATGCAATTTTCGCAGAAACATTCTCTTCTAGCTCGTTCTACTCAATAGAATTGTAATTTACATCGTTTCATTACCGTGAAATTCCATTTTCCAAAAGCGCTACATGAATCACGGTTTAATTAATAATTACTATACTGTAATTAACATGTGGATTACCGGACTTTCATTCACCATTCAAGGCATATTGACACTTAGAAGCATTTTCTCAGATTTCACAGGGTTCTCCTAATGGCAGTTTTGATAATGAGGCACATTTCGCAGAAAAATTCTATTCAAGCGAGTTCTACCCAATAGACATGTAACTTACATTGTTTCCTTCACTATGACATTCCGTAATCCAAAAACGTTACATGCATCACGAATTCGACAAACATCCTTTAATGAGTGTGAGCATGTGGATTACCAAACTTTCATCCAGCATACGAGGCATATTTACACCTAGAAGTAGTTATTCTGATTTCGCAGGTTTTTCCTAACATCCAGTTTCGAAAATCATGAAATTTTCGCAGAAACATTCAATTCAAGCGAGTTCTATCCAGTAGAATTGTTATTTTCAGAGTTTCACTCACCGAGACATTCCGTGTTCCGAAAACATTACAATTCATCACAGATTCGACAAACATAATTTAATGACCTTGAGCATGTGGATTACCGATTTTTCAACCACAATACAAGGCATATTTACACCTAGAACCATTTACTTAGATTTCACAGGTTTTCCTAAGTTCAGTTACGACAATCAGTCAATTTTCGCAGAAAAACGCTCTTGGTGCATGTTCTATCCAATAGATATCTCATTTTCATTGATACCGTCACCGTAACATTCTGTGTTCTGAAAACGTTACATGCACCATGGATTCAACCAATATTCACTGCTGAGTCCTTAGCATGTGAATTACACATCTTTAATAACCCATTGAAGACATATTGACACCTTAAAGCACTTACTCAGATTTTGCAGCGTTTTCATAACAGCAGTTTCCAAACTGAGGCAGATTTTTCAGTAAAATGCTCCTGGAGCGTGTTCTAACCAATAGATATGTAATTTAAATAGTTCCCTCACCGTGACAGTCCGAGTTCCGAACACGCTACATACATCACGGATTTGACAAACATGTTTAATGAGTTGTGTACATGTGTATTACAGAACTTTCATCCACCATACAAGGCATATTTACACCTAGAAACATTAAATCTGAGTTCGCAGCTTTTTCCTAATAGCAGTTTCGAAAATCAGGCAGTTTACAAAGGAAAAAACTGTTGGAGCGTGTTCTACCCAATAGATATGTAAATAACATGTATTAGCTCACCGTGAAATTCCATGTTCAGAACATGCTACATGCAGAAAACTTTCGACAAAAATACAATACAGAGTTGTTTCCATGTGGATTACAGGACTTTCATCAAAATAGAAGGCATATTGATGCTTTGAAGCATTTTCTCTGATTTCGCAGAGCTTTCCAAACGCCAGTTTCCAAAATGAGGCAGATATCACGGCAAAGACCTCTTGGAGCGGGTCTAACCAATAGACGTGTAATTAACATGGATTCGCTCACCGTGAAATTCCGTGTTCCGAACACGCTACATGCATCACGGATGCGACAAATATTCACTACAGAGTTGTTAGCAAGTAGATTACAGCACTTTCATCCACCATACAAGGCTTACTGACACTTTGAAGAATTTTCTCAGATTTCAGAAGTTAGTTTTAACGCCAGTTTTGAAATGAGGCAGATTTGGCCGAAAAATGCTCTTGGAGCGAGTTGTACCCAAAAGATATGTAATTTACCTAGTTTCACTCACCGTGACATTCCGTGTTCTGAACACGTTCCATGCATATCGGATTCAAAAAACATTCTTTAATGAGTTGTCAACATGTGTATTACCGAACTTTCATCCACCGTACAATGCATATTTATACATAGAAAGTTTTATTCTGATTTAGTAGATTTCTCCTAATGTCAGTTTCTAAAATCATGCAGTTTTGCAGAAAAATCCTCTTGGAGCGAGTTCTACCCAATAGACATGCAATTGACATAGAACCCGTCATCGTGAAATTCCGTGTTCCGAAAAAGCTACATGCATCACGGATTCGACAAATATTCACTACAGAGTTGTTAGCATAAGGATTACCGAACTTTCATCCACCATAAAAGCCATATGGACCCTTTGAAGCATTTTCTCATATTTCGAAAGTTTTTCCTAATGCCAGTTTTGGAAATGAGGCAGATTCGCAGAAAAATCCTCGTGGAGCGAGTACTTCCCAATAGAAATGTAATTTACTTAGTTTCCCTCACAGTGACATTCCAATTTCCGAACACGCTACATGCATCAAGGTTTCAACAAACTTTCTCGAATGAGTTGTGAACATGTAGGTTACAGAACTTTCATCCACCATACATGGCATATTTACACCTAGAAACTTTAACTCTGAATTTGCAGCTTTTTCCTTATACCAGTTTCGAAAATCAGGCCGTTTTCTCAGGGAAAAATTTTTGGAGCGAATTCTAACCAATAGGCGTGTAATTTACATAGATTCCATCGCCGGGAATTTCCGTGATACGATCACGTTACATGCATACGCTTTCTACAAATATTCACCACAGAATTGATTGCATGTGGTTTTACGAACTTCCATCACAATACAAGGCATATTGTCACTTTGAAGCATTTTCTCAGATTTTGCGTATATTATGAAACGCCAGTTTCGAAAATGAGGCAGATTTCCAAGAAAAATCTCTTGGAGCGAGTTCTACCTAAGAGACATGTATTTTACATACATTCGCTCACCGTGATATTCTGTGTTCCAAACACGCTTCACGTATCTCGAATTCGACAAATATTCACTACAGAGTTGTTAGCATGTGGATTACCGAACTTTCATCCACCATACAAGGCATATTTACACCGAGAATCTATTAATCTGAGTTCGCAGGGTTTTCGTATCGCCAGTTTCGAAAATCAGGCCGATTTCTCAGGAAAAATCTCTTGGAGTGATTTCTAACCAAGAGAACTATAATTTACATAAATTCCCTGGGCGTGAAATTCCGTGTTCCGAACATGCTACATGCATAAATGATTCGACAAATAATCACTACAAATTTGTTAGCATATGGATTACCGAACTTTCATCACAATACATTGAATATTGATCCTTAGATGTATTATCTCAGATTTTGCAGGGTTTTGCAAATGCCAGATTCAAAAATGACGAAGTTTTCGCCGAAAAAACTCTCCGAGCTAGTTGTACCCAATACAGAAGTAATTTACATTGTTTCAATCACCGTGAAATTCCACGTTATGAACACGGTACATGCATCACAGTTTAGAAAAAGATTCTTTAATATGTTGTGAAAATGTGGATTACCGAACTTTCTTGCAATATAAAGGCACATTTACACCTACAAATATTGACTCCCGTTTTGCAGCTTTTTCCAAACTTCAGATTCGATAATCATGCAATTTTCGCAGAAACATTCTCTTCTAGCTCGTTCTACTCAATAGAATTGTAATTTACATCGTTTCATTACCGTGAAATTCCATTTTCCAAAAGCGCTACATGAATCACGGTTTAATTAATAATTACTATACTGTAATTAACATGTGGATTACCGGACTTTCATTCACCATTCAAGGCATATTGACACTTAGAAGCATTTTCTCAGATTTCACAGGGTTCTCCTAATGGCAGTTTTGATAATGAGGCACATTTCGCAGAAAAATTCTATTCAAGCGAGTTCTACCCAATAGACATGTAACTTACATTGTTTCCTTCACTATGACATTCCGTAATCCAAAAACGTTACATGCATCACGAATTCGACAAACATCCTTTAATGAGTGTGAGCATGTGGATTACCAAACTTTCATCCAGCATACGAGGCATATTTACACCTAGAAGTAGTTATTCTGATTTCGCAGGTTTTTCCTAACATCCAGTTTCGAAAATCATGAAATTTTCGCAGAAACATTCAATTCAAGCGAGTTCTATCCAGTAGAATTGTTATTTTCAGAGTTTCACTCACCGAGACATTCCGTGTTCCGAAAACATTACAATTCATCACAGATTCGACAAACATAATTTAATGACCTTGAGCATGTGGATTACCGATTTTTCAACCACAATACAAGGCATATTTACACCTAGAACCATTTACTTAGATTTCACAGGTTTTCCTAAGTTCAGTTACGACAATCAGTCAATTTTCGCAGAAAAACGCTCTTGGTGCATGTTCTATCCAATAGATATCTCATTTTCATTGATACCGTCACCGTAACATTCTGTGTTCTGAAAACGTTACATGCACCATGGATTCAACCAATATTCACTGCTGAGTCCTTAGCATGTGAATTACACATCTTTAATAACCCATTGAAGACATATTGACACCTTAAAGCACTTACTCAGATTTTGCAGCGTTTTCATAACAGCAGTTTCCAAACTGAGGCAGATTTTTCAGTAAAATGCTCCTGGAGCGTGTTCTAACCAATAGATATGTAATTTAAATAGTTCCCTCACCGTGACAGTCCGAGTTCCGAACACGCTACATACATCACGGATTTGACAAACATGTTTAATGAGTTGTGTACATGTGTATTACAGAACTTTCATCCACCATACAAGGCATATTTACACCTAGAAACATTAAATCTGAGTTCGCAGCTTTTTCCTAATAGCAGTTTCGAAAATCAGGCAGTTTACAAAGGAAAAAACTGTTGGAGCGTGTTCTACCCAATAGATATGTAAATAACATGTATTAGCTCACCGTGAAATTCCATGTTCAGAACATGCTACATGCAGAAAACTTTCGACAAAAATACAATACAGAGTTGTTTCCATGTGGATTACAGGACTTTCATCAAAATAGAAGGCATATTGATGCTTTGAAGCATTTTCTCTGATTTCGCAGAGCTTTCCAAACGCCAGTTTCCAAAATGAGGCAGATATCACGGCAAAGACCTCTTGGAGCGGGTCTAACCAATAGACGTGTAATTAACATGGATTCGCTCACCGTGAAATTCCGTGTTCCGAACACGCTACATGCATCACGGATGCGACAAATATTCACTACAGAGTTGTTAGCAAGTAGATTACAGCACTTTCATCCACCATACAAGGCTTACTGACACTTTGAAGAATTTTCTCAGATTTCAGAAGTTAGTTTTAACGCCAGTTTTGAAATGAGGCAGATTTGGCCGAAAAATGCTCTTGGAGCGAGTTGTACCCAAAAGATATGTAATTTACCTAGTTTCACTCACCGTGACATTCCGTGTTCTGAACACGTTCCATGCATATCGGATTCAAAAAACATTCTTTAATGAGTTGTCAACATGTGTATTACCGAACTTTCATCCACCGTACAATGCATATTTATACATAGAAAGTTTTATTCTGATTTAGTAGATTTCTCCTAATGTCAGTTTCTAAAATCATGCAGTTTTGCAGAAAAATCCTCTTGGAGCGAGTTCTACCCAATAGACATGCAATTGACATAGAACCCGTCATCGTGAAATTCCGTGTTCCGAAAAAGCTACATGCATCACGGATTCGACAAATATTCACTACAGAGTTGTTAGCATAAGGATTACCGAACTTTCATCCACCATAAAAGCCATATGGACCCTTTGAAGCATTTTCTCATATTTCGAAAGTTTTTCCTAATGCCAGTTTTGGAAATGAGGCAGATTCGCAGAAAAATCCTCGTGGAGCGAGTACTTCCCAATAGAAATGTAATTTACTTAGTTTCCCTCACAGTGACATTCCAATTTCCGAACACGCTACATGCATCAAGGTTTCAACAAACTTTCTCGAATGAGTTGTGAACATGTAGGTTACAGAACTTTCATCCACCATACATGGCATATTTACACCTAGAAACTTTAACTCTGAATTTGCAGCTTTTTCCTTATACCAGTTTCGAAAATCAGGCCGTTTTCTCAGGGAAAAATTTTTGGAGCGAATTCTAACCAATAGGCGTGTAATTTACATAGATTCCATCGCCGGGAATTTCCGTGATACGATCACGTTACATGCATACGCTTTCTACAAATATTCACCACAGAATTGATTGCATGTGGTTTTACGAACTTCCATCACAATACAAGGCATATTGTCACTTTGAAGCATTTTCTCAGATTTTGCGTATATTATGAAACGCCAGTTTCGAAAATGAGGCAGATTTCCAAGAAAAATCTCTTGGAGCGAGTTCTACCTAAGAGACATGTATTTTACATACATTCGCTCACCGTGATATTCTGTGTTCCAAACACGCTTCACGTATCTCGGATTCGACAAATATTCACTACAGAGTTGTTAGCATGTGGATTACCGAACTTTCATCCACCATACAAGGCATATTTACACCGAGAATCTATTAATCTGAGTTCGCAGGGTTTTCGTATCGCCAGTTTCGAAAATCAGGCCGATTTCTCAGGAAAAATCTCTTGGAGTGATTTCTAACCAAGAGAACTATAATTTACATAAATTCCCTGGGCGTGAAATTCCGTGTTCCGAACATGCTACATGCATAAATGATTCGACAAATAATCACTACAAATTTGTTAGCATATGGATTACCGAACTTTCATCACAATACATTGAATATTGATCCTTAGATGTATTATCTCAGATTTTGCAGGGTTTTGCAAATGCCAGATTCAAAAATGACGAAGTTTTCGCCGAAAAAACTCTCCGAGCTAGTTGTACCCAATACAGAAGTAATTTACATTGTTTCAATCACCGTGAAATTCCACGTTATGAACACGGTACATGCATCACAGTTTAGAAAAAGATTCTTTAATATGTTGTGAAAATGTGGATTACCGAACTTTCTTGCAATATAAAGGCACATTTACACCTACAAATATTGACTCCCGTTTTGCAGCTTTTTCCAAACTTCAGATTCGATAATCATGCAATTTTCGCAGAAACATTCTCTTCTAGCTCGTTCTACTCAATAGAATTGTAATTTACATCGTTTCATTACCGTGAAATTCCATTTTCCAAAAGCGCTACATGAATCACGGTTTAATTAATAATTACTATACTGTAATTAACATGTGGATTACCGGACTTTCATTCACCATTCAAGGCATATTGACACTTAGAAGCATTTTCTCAGATTTCACAGGGTTCTCCTAATGGCAGTTTTGATAATGAGGCACATTTCGCAGAAAAATTCTATTCAAGCGAGTTCTACCCAATAGACATGTAACTTACATTGTTTCCTTCACTATGACATTCCGTAATCCAAAAACGTTACATGCATCACGAATTCGACAAACATCCTTTAATGAGTGTGAGCATGTGGATTACCAAACTTTCATCCAGCATACGAGGCATATTTACACCTAGAAGTAGTTATTCTGATTTCGCAGGTTTTTCCTAACATCCAGTTTCGAAAATCATGAAATTTTCGCAGAAACATTCAATTCAAGCGAGTTCTATCCAGTAGAATTGTTATTTTCAGAGTTTCACTCACCGAGACATTCCGTGTTCCGAAAACATTACAATTCATCACAGATTCGACAAACATAATTTAATGACCTTGAGCATGTGGATTACCGATTTTTCAACCACAATACAAGGCATATTTACACCTAGAACCATTTACTTAGATTTCACAGGTTTTCCTAAGTTCAGTTACGACAATCAGTCAATTTTCGCAGAAAAACGCTCTTGGTGCATGTTCTATCCAATAGATATCTCATTTTCATTGATACCGTCACCGTAACATTCTGTGTTCTGAAAACGTTACATGCACCATGGATTCAACCAATATTCACTGCTGAGTCCTTAGCATGTGAATTACACATCTTTAATAACCCATTGAAGACATATTGACACCTTAAAGCACTTACTCAGATTTTGCAGCGTTTTCATAACAGCAGTTTCCAAACTGAGGCAGATTTTTCAGTAAAATGCTCCTGGAGCGTGTTCTAACCAATAGATATGTAATTTAAATAGTTCCCTCACCGTGACAGTCCGAGTTCCGAACACGCTACATACATCACGGATTTGACAAACATGTTTAATGAGTTGTGTACATGTGTATTACAGAACTTTCATCCACCATACAAGGCATATTTACACCTAGAAACATTAAATCTGAGTTCGCAGCTTTTTCCTAATAGCAGTTTCGAAAATCAGGCAGTTTACAAAGGAAAAAACTGTTGGAGCGTGTTCTACCCAATAGATATGTAAATAACATGTATTAGCTCACCGTGAAATTCCATGTTCAGAACATGCTACATGCAGAAAACTTTCGACAAAAATACAATACAGAGTTGTTTCCATGTGGATTACAGGACTTTCATCAAAATAGAAGGCATATTGATGCTTTGAAGCATTTTCTCTGATTTCGCAGAGCTTTCCAAACGCCAGTTTCCAAAATGAGGCAGATATCACGGCAAAGACCTCTTGGAGCGGGTCTAACCAATAGACGTGTAATTAACATGGATTCGCTCACCGTGAAATTCCGTGTTCCGAACACGCTACATGCATCACGGATGCGACAAATATTCACTACAGAGTTGTTAGCAAGTAGATTACAGCACTTTCATCCACCATACAAGGCTTACTGACACTTTGAAGAATTTTCTCAGATTTCAGAAGTTAGTTTTAACGCCAGTTTTGAAATGAGGCAGATTTGGCCGAAAAATGCTCTTGGAGCGAGTTGTACCCAAAAGATATGTAATTTACCTAGTTTCACTCACCGTGACATTCCGTGTTCTGAACACGTTCCATGCATATCGGATTCAAAAAACATTCTTTAATGAGTTGTCAACATGTGTATTACCGAACTTTCATCCACCGTACAATGCATATTTATACATAGAAAGTTTTATTCTGATTTAGTAGATTTCTCCTAATGTCAGTTTCTAAAATCATGCAGTTTTGCAGAAAAATCCTCTTGGAGCGAGTTCTACCCAATAGACATGCAATTGACATAGAACCCGTCATCGTGAAATTCCGTGTTCCGAAAAAGCTACATGCATCACGGATTCGACAAATATTCACTACAGAGTTGTTAGCATAAGGATTACCGAACTTTCATCCACCATAAAAGCCATATGGACCCTTTGAAGCATTTTCTCATATTTCGAAAGTTTTTCCTAATGCCAGTTTTGGAAATGAGGCAGATTCGCAGAAAAATCCTCGTGGAGCGAGTACTTCCCAATAGAAATGTAATTTACTTAGTTTCCCTCACAGTGACATTCCAATTTCCGAACACGCTACATGCATCAAGGTTTCAACAAACTTTCTCGAATGAGTTGTGAACATGTAGGTTACAGAACTTTCATCCACCATACATGGCATATTTACACCTAGAAACTTTAACTCTGAATTTGCAGCTTTTTCCTTATACCAGTTTCGAAAATCAGGCCGTTTTCTCAGGGAAAAATTTTTGGAGCGAATTCTAACCAATAGGCGTGTAATTTACATAGATTCCATCGCCGGGAATTTCCGTGATACGATCACGTTACATGCATACGCTTTCTACAAATATTCACCACAGAATTGATTGCATGTGGTTTTACGAACTTCCATCACAATACAAGGCATATTGTCACTTTGAAGCATTTTCTCAGATTTTGCGTATATTATGAAACGCCAGTTTCGAAAATGAGGCAGATTTCCAAGAAAAATCTCTTGGAGCGAGTTCTACCTAAGAGACATGTATTTTACATACATTCGCTCACCGTGATATTCTGTGTTCCAAACACGCTTCACGTATCTCGGATTCGACAAATATTCACTACAGAGTTGTTAGCATGTGGATTACCGAACTTTCATCCACCATACAAGGCATATTTACACCGAGAATCTATTAATCTGAGTTCGCAGGGTTTTCGTATCGCCAGTTTCGAAAATCAGGCCGATTTCTCAGGAAAAATCTCTTGGAGTGATTTCTAACCAAGAGAACTATAATTTACATAAATTCCCTGGGCGTGAAATTCCGTGTTCCGAACATGCTACATGCATAAATGATTCGACAAATAATCACTACAAATTTGTTAGCATATGGATTACCGAACTTTCATCACAATACATTGAATATTGATCCTTAGATGTATTATCTCAGATTTTGCAGGGTTTTGCAAATGCCAGATTCAAAAATGACGAAGTTTTCGCCGAAAAAACTCTCCGAGCTAGTTGTACCCAATACAGAAGTAATTTACATTGTTTCAATCACCGTGAAATTCCACGTTATGAACACGGTACATGCATCACAGTTTAGAAAAAGATTCTTTAATATGTTGTGAAAATGTGGATTACCGAACTTTCTTGCAATATAAAGGCACATTTACACCTACAAATATTGACTCCCGTTTTGCAGCTTTTTCCAAACTTCAGATTCGATAATCATGCAATTTTCGCAGAAACATTCTCTTCTAGCTCGTTCTACTCAATAGAATTGTAATTTACATCGTTTCATTACCGTGAAATTCCATTTTCCAAAAGCGCTACATGAATCACGGTTTAATTAATAATTACTATACTGTAATTAACATGTGGATTACCGGACTTTCATTCACCATTCAAGGCATATTGACACTTAGAAGCATTTTCTCAGATTTCACAGGGTTCTCCTAATGGCAGTTTTGATAATGAGGCACATTTCGCAGAAAAATTCTATTCAAGCGAGTTCTACCCAATAGACATGTAACTTACATTGTTTCCTTCACTATGACATTCCGTAATCCAAAAACGTTACATGCATCACGAATTCGACAAACATCCTTTAATGAGTGTGAGCATGTGGATTACCAAACTTTCATCCAGCATACGAGGCATATTTACACCTAGAAGTAGTTATTCTGATTTCGCAGGTTTTTCCTAACATCCAGTTTCGAAAATCATGAAATTTTCGCAGAAACATTCAATTCAAGCGAGTTCTATCCAGTAGAATTGTTATTTTCAGAGTTTCACTCACCGAGACATTCCGTGTTCCGAAAACATTACAATTCATCACAGATTCGACAAACATAATTTAATGACCTTGAGCATGTGGATTACCGATTTTTCAACCACAATACAAGGCATATTTACACCTAGAACCATTTACTTAGATTTCACAGGTTTTCCTAAGTTCAGTTACGACAATCAGTCAATTTTCGCAGAAAAACGCTCTTGGTGCATGTTCTATCCAATAGATATCTCATTTTCATTGATACCGTCACCGTAACATTCTGTGTTCTGAAAACGTTACATGCACCATGGATTCAACCAATATTCACTGCTGAGTCCTTAGCATGTGAATTACACATCTTTAATAACCCATTGAAGACATATTGACACCTTAAAGCACTTACTCAGATTTTGCAGCGTTTTCATAACAGCAGTTTCCAAACTGAGGCAGATTTTTCAGTAAAATGCTCCTGGAGCGTGTTCTAACCAATAGATATGTAATTTAAATAGTTCCCTCACCGTGACAGTCCGAGTTCCGAACACGCTACATACATCACGGATTTGACAAACATGTTTAATGAGTTGTGTACATGTGTATTACAGAACTTTCATCCACCATACAAGGCATATTTACACCTAGAAACATTAAATCTGAGTTCGCAGCTTTTTCCTAATAGCAGTTTCGAAAATCAGGCAGTTTACAAAGGAAAAAACTGTTGGAGCGTGTTCTACCCAATAGATATG
The DNA here is from genome assembly GCF_036321535.1 of Camelus dromedarius. Taxonomy (NCBI): domain Eukaryota; kingdom Metazoa; phylum Chordata; class Mammalia; order Artiodactyla; family Camelidae; genus Camelus; species Camelus dromedarius. The sequence goes on along the minus strand of NW_026989779.1, from coordinate 1,404,143 downwards.
TAAATAACATGTATTAGCTCACCGTGAAATTCCATGTTCAGAACATGCTACATGCAGAAAACTTTCGACAAAAATACAATACAGAGTTGTTTCCATGTGGATTACAGGACTTTCATCAAAATAGAAGGCATATTGATGCTTTGAAGCATTTTCTCTGATTTCGCAGAGCTTTCCAAACGCCAGTTTCCAAAATGAGGCAGATATCACGGCAAAGACCTCTTGGAGCGGGTCTAACCAATAGACGTGTAATTAACATGGATTCGCTCACCGTGAAATTCCGTGTTCCGAACACGCTACATGCATCACGGATGCGACAAATATTCACTACAGAGTTGTTAGCAAGTAGATTACAGCACTTTCATCCACCATACAAGGCTTACTGACACTTTGAAGAATTTTCTCAGATTTCAGAAGTTAGTTTTAACGCCAGTTTTGAAATGAGGCAGATTTGGCCGAAAAATGCTCTTGGAGCGAGTTGTACCCAAAAGATATGTAATTTACCTAGTTTCACTCACCGTGACATTCCGTGTTCTGAACACGTTCCATGCATATCGGATTCAAAAAACATTCTTTAATGAGTTGTCAACATGTGTATTACCGAACTTTCATCCACCGTACAATGCATATTTATACATAGAAAGTTTTATTCTGATTTAGTAGATTTCTCCTAATGTCAGTTTCTAAAATCATGCAGTTTTGCAGAAAAATCCTCTTGGAGCGAGTTCTACCCAATAGACATGCAATTGACATAGAACCCGTTATCGTGAAATTCCGTGTTCCGAAAAAGCTACATGCATCACGGATTCGACAAATATTCACTACAGAGTTGTTAGCATAAGGATTACCGAACTTTCATCCACCATAAAAGCCATATGGACCCTTTGAAGCATTTTCTCATATTTCGAAAGTTTTTCCTAATGCCAGTTTTGGAAATGAGGCAGATTCGCAGAAAAATCCTCGTGGAGCGAGTACTTCCCAATAGAAATGTAATTTACTTAGTTTCCCTCACAGTGACATTCCAATTTCCGAACACGCTACATGCATCAAGGTTTCAACAAACTTTCTCGAATGAGTTGTGAACATGTAGGTTACAGAACTTTCATCCACCATACATGGCATATTTACACCTAGAAACTTTAACTCTGAATTTGCAGCTTTTTCCTTATACCAGTTTCGAAAATCAGGCCGTTTTCTCAGGGAAAAATTTTTGGAGCGAATTCTAACCAATAGGCGTGTAATTTACATAGATTCCATCGCCGGGAATTTCCGTGATACGATCACGTTACATGCATACGCTTTCTACAAATATTCACCACAGAATTGATTGCATGTGGTTTTACGAACTTCCATCACAATACAAGGCATATTGTCACTTTGAAGCATTTTCTCAGATTTTGCGTATATTATGAAACGCCAGTTTCGAAAATGAGGCAGATTTCCAAGAAAAATCTCTTGGAGCGAGTTCTACCTAAGAGACATGTATTTTACATACATTCGCTCACCGTGATATTCTGTGTTCCAAACACGCTTCACGTATCTCGGATTCGACAAATATTCACTACAGAGTTGTTAGCATGTGGATTACCGAACTTTCATCCACCATACAAGGCATATTTACACCGAGAATCTATTAATCTGAGTTCGCAGGGTTTTCGTATCGCCAGTTTCGAAAATCAGGCCGATTTCTCAGGAAAAATCTCTTGGAGTGATTTCTAACCAAGAGAACTATAATTTACATAAATTCCCTGGGCGTGAAATTCCGTGTTCCGAACATGCTACATGCATAAATGATTCGACAAATAATCACTACAAATTTGTTAGCATATGGATTACCGAACTTTCATCACAATACATTGAATATTGATCCTTAGATGTATTATCTCAGATTTTGCAGGGTTTTGCAAATGCCAGATTCAAAAATGACGAAGTTTTCGCCGAAAAAACTCTCCGAGCTAGTTGTACCCAATACAGAAGTAATTTACATTGTTTCAATCACCGTGAAATTCCACGTTATGAACACGGTACATGCATCACAGTTTAGAAAAAGATTCTTTAATATGTTGTGAAAATGTGGATTACCGAACTTTCTTGCAACATAAAGGCACATTTACACCTACAAATATTGACTCCCGTTTTGCAGCTTTTTCCAAACTTCAGATTCGATAATCATGCAATTTTCGCAGAAACATTCTCTTCTAGCTCGTTCTACTCAATAGAATTGTAATTTACATCGTTTCATTACCGTGAAATTCCATTTTCCAAAAGCGCTACATGAATCACGGTTTAATTAATAATTACTATACTGTAATTAACATGTGGATTACCGGACTTTCATTCACCATTCAAGGCATATTGACACTTAGAAGCATTTTCTCAGATTTCACAGGGTTCTCCTAATGGCAGTTTTGATAATGAGGCACATTTCGCAGAAAAATTCTATTCAAGCGAGTTCTACCCAATAGACATGTAACTTACATTGTTTCCTTCACTATGACATTCCGTAATCCAAAAACGTTACATGCATCACGAATTCGACAAACATCCTTTAATGAGTGTGAGCATGTGGATTACCAAACTTTCATCCAGCATACGAGGCATATTTACACCTAGAAGTAGTTATTCTGATTTCGCAGGTTTTTCCTAACATCCAGTTTCGAAAATCATGAAATTTTCGCAGAAACATTCAATTCAAGCGAGTTCTATCCAGTAGAATTGTTATTTTCAGAGTTTCACTCACCGAGACATTCCGTGTTCCGAAAACATTACAATTCATCACAGATTCGACAAACATAATTTAATGACCTTGTGCATGTGGATTACCGATTTTTCAACCACAATACAAGGCATATTTACACCTAGAAACATTTACTTAGATTTCACAGGTTTTCCTAACTTCAGTTACGAAAATCAGTCAATTTTCGCAGAAAAACCCTCTTGGTGCATGTTCTATCCAATAGATATCTCATTTTCATTGATACCGTCACCGTAACATTCTGTGTTATGTAAACGTTACATGCACCACGGATTCAACCAATATTCACTGCTGAGTCCTTAGCATGTGAATTACACATCTTTAATAACCCATTGAAGACATATTGACACCTTAAAGCACTTACTCAGATTTTGCAGCGTTTTCATAACAGCAGTTTCCAAACTGAGGCAGATTTTTCAGTAAAATGCTCCTGGAGCGTGTTCTAACCAATAGATATGTAATTTACATAGTTCCCTCACCGTGACAGTCCGAGTTCCGAACACGCTTCATACATCACGGATTTGACAAACATGTTTAATGAGTTGTGTACATGTTTATTACAGAACTTTCATCCACCATACAAGGCATATTTACACCTAGAAACATTAACTCTGAGTTCGCAGCTTTTTCCTAATAGCAGTTTCGAAAATCAGACCGTTTACAAAGGAAAAAACTGTTGGAGCGTCTTGTACCCAATAGATATGTAAATAACATGTAATAGCTCACCATGAATTTCCATGTTTGGAACATGCTACATGCAGAAATCTTTCGACAAACATACAATACAGAGATGTTTCCATGTGGATTACAGGACTTTCATCAAAATAGAAGGCATATTGATGCTTTGAAGCATTTTCTCTGATTTCGCAGAGCTTTCCAAACGCCAGTTTCCAAAATGAGGCAGATATCACGGCAAAGACCTCTTGGAGCGGGTCTAACCAATAGACGTGTAATTAACATGGATTCGCTCACCGTGAAATTCCGTGTTCCGAACACGCTACATGCATCACGGATGCGACAAATATTCACTACAGAGTTGTTAGCAAGTAGATTACAGCACTTTCATCCACCATACAAGGCTTACTGACACTTTGAAGAATTTTCTCAGATTTCAGAAGTTAGGTTTAACGCCAGTTTTGAAATGAGGCAGATTTGGCCGAAAAATGCTCTTGGAGCGAGTTGTACCCAAAAGATTTGTAATTTACCTAGTTTCACTCACCGTGACATTCCGTGTTCTGAACACGTTCCATGCATATCGGATTCAAAAAACATTCTTTAATTAGTTGTCAACATGTGTATTACCGAACTTTCATCCACCGTACAATGCATATTTATACATAGAAAGTTTTATTCTGATTTAGTAGATTGCTCCTAATGTCAGTTTCTAAAATCATGCAGTTTTTGCAGAAAAATCCTCTTGGAGCTACTTCTACCCAATACACATGCAATTTACATAGAACCCGTCAACGTAAAATTCCGTGTTCCGAAAAAGCTACATGCATCACAGATTCGACAAATATTCACTACAGAGTTGTTAGCATAAAGATTACTGAACTTTCATTCACCATAAAAGCCATATTGACACTTTGAAGCATTCTCTCATATTTCGAATGTTTTTCCTAATGCCAGTTTTTGAAATGAGGCAGATTCGCAGAAAAATCCTCGTGGAGCGAGTACTTCCCAATAGAAATGTAATTTACTTAGTTTCCCTCACAGTGACATTCCAATTTCCGAACACGCTACATGCAGCAAGGTTTCAACAAACTTTCTCGAATGAGTTGTGAACATGTAGATTACAGAACTTTCATCCACCATACATGGCATATTTACACCTAGAAACTTTAACTCTGAATTTGCAGCATTTTCCTTATGCCAGTTTCGAAAATCAGGCCGTTATCTCAGGGAAAAATTTTTGGAGCGAATTCTAACCAATAGGCGTGTAATTTACATAGATTCCATCGCCGGGAATTTCCGTGATACGATCACATTACATGCATACGCTTTCTACAAATATTCACCACAGAATTGATTGCATGTGGTTTTATGAACTTCCATCATAATACAAGGCATATTGTCACTTTGAAGCATTTTCGCAGATTTTGCGTATATTAAGAAACGCCAGTTTCGAAAATGAGGCAGATTTCCAAGAAAAATCTCTTGGAGCGAGTTCTACCTAAGAGACATGTATTTTACAAAGATTCGTTCACCGTGATATTCTGTGTTCCAAACACGCTTCATGTATCTCGGATTCAACAAATATTCACTACAGAGTTGTTAGCATGTGGATTACCGAACTTTCATCCACCATACAAGGCATATTTAGACCGAGAATCTATTAATCTGTATTCGCAGGGTTTTCGTATCGCCAGTTTCAAAAATCAGGCCGATTTCTCAGGAAAAATCTCTTGGAGTGATTTCTAACCAAGAGAACTATAATTTACATAAATTCCCTGGGCGTGAAATCCGTGTTCCGAACATGCTACGTGCATAAATGATTCGACAAATAATCACTACAAATTTGTTAGCATATGGATTACCGAACTTTCATCACAATACATTGAATATTGATCCTTAAAAGTATTTTCTCAGAATTTGCAGGGTTTTGCAAATGCCAGTTTCAAAAATGACGAAGTTTTCACCGAAAAACCCTCTCCGAGCTAGTTCTACCCAACAGAGAAGTAATTTACATTGTTTCAATCACCGTGAAATTCCACGTTATGAACACGGTACATGCATCACAGATTAGAAAAAGATTCTTTAACATGTTGTGAAAATGTGGATTACCGAACTTTCTTGCAAAATAAAGGCACATTTACACCTACAAATATTGACTCCCGTTTTGCAGCTTTTTCCAAACTTCAGATTCGATAATCATGCAATTTTCGCAGAATCATTCTCTTCTAGCTCGTTCTACTCAATAGAATTGTAATTTACATCGTTTCATTACCGTGAAATTCCATTTTCCAAAAGCGCTACATGAATCACGGTTTAATTAATAATTACTATACTGTTATAAACATGTGGATTACCGGACTTTCATTCACCATTCAAGGCATATTGACACTTAGAAGCATTTTCTCAGATTTCACAGGGTTCTCCTAATGGCAGTTTTGATAATGAGGCACATTTCGCAGAAAAATTCTCTTCAAGCGAGTTCTACCCAATAAACATGTAACTTACATTGTTTCCTTCACTATGACATTCCGTATTCCAAAAACGTTACATGCATCACGAATTCGAGAAACATCCTTTAATGAGTGTGAGCATGTGGATTACCGAACTTTCATCTACCATACAAGGCATATTTACACCTAGAAGTTGTTATTATGATTTCGCAGGTTTTTCCTGACATCCAGTTTCGAAAATCATGAAATTTTCGCAGAAACATTCAATTCAAGCGAGTTCTACCCAGTAGAATTGTTATTTTCAGAGTTTAACTCACCGAGACATTCCATGTACCGAAAACATTACAATTCATCACAGCTTCGACAAACATAATTTAATGACTTTGAGCATGTGGATTACCGATTTTTCAACCACATTACAAGGCATATTTACACCTAGAAACATTTACATAAATTTCGCAGGTTTTCCTAAGTTCAGTTACGAAAATCAGTCAATTTTCGCAGAAAAACCCTCTTGGTGCATGTTCTATCCAATAGATATCTCATTTTCATTGATACCATCACCGTAACATTCTGTGTTCTGAAAACGTTACATGCACCACGGATTCAACCAATATTCACTGCTGAGTCCTTAGCATGTGAATTACACATCTTTAATAACCCATTGAAGACATATTGACACCTTAAAGCACTTACTCAGATTTTGCAGCGTTTTCATAACAGCAGTTTCCAAACTGAGGCTGATTTTTCAGTAAAATGCTCCTGGAGCGTGTTCTAACAAATAGATATGTAATTTAAATAGTTCCCTCACCGTGACAGTCCGAGTTCCGAACACGCTACATACATCACGGATTTGACAAACATGTTTCATGAGTTGTGTACATGTGTATTACAGAACTTTCATCCACCATACAAGGCATATTTACACCTAGAAACATTAACTCTGAGTTCGCAGCTTTTTCCTAAAAGCAGTTTCGAAAATCAGACAGTTTACAAAGGAAAAAACTGTTGGAGCGTGTTCTACCCAATAGATATGTAAATAACATTTATTATCTCACCGTGAAATTCCATGTTCGGAACATGCTACATGCAGAAAATTTTCGACAAAAATACAATACAGAGTTATTTCCATGTGGATTACAGGACTTTCATCAAAATAGAAGGCATATTGATGCTTTGAAGCATTTTCTCTGATTTCGCAGAGCTTTCCAAACGCCAGTTTCCAAAATGAGGCAGATATCACGGCAAAGACCTCTTGGAGCGGGTCTAACCAATAGACGTGTAATTAACATGGATTCGCTCACCGTGAAGTTCCGTGTTCCGAACACGCTACATGCATCACGGATGCGACAAATATTCACTACAGAGTTGTTAGCAAGTAGATTACAGCACTTTCATCCACCATACAAGGCTTACTGACACTTTGAAGAATTTTCTCAGATTTCAGAATTTAGTTTTAACGCCAGTTTTGAAATGAGGCAGATTTGGCCGAAAAATGCTCTTGGAGCGAGTTGTACCCAAAAGATATGTAATTTACCTAGTTTCACTCACCGTGACATTCCGTGTTCTGAACAGGTTCCATGCATATCGGATTCAAAAAACGTTCTTTAATGAGTTGTCAACATGTGTATTACCGAAATTTCATCCACCGTACAATGCATATTTATACATAGAAAGTTTTATTCTGATTTAGTAGATTTCTCCTAATGTCAGTTTCTAAAATCATGCAGTTTTTGCAGAAAAATCCTCTTGGAGCGGGTTCTAGCAAATACACATGCAATTTACATAGAACCAGTCATCGTGAAATTCCATGTTCCGAAAAAGCTACATGCATCACAGATTCGACAAATATTCACTACAGAGTTGTTAGCATAAAGATTACTGAACTTTCATCCACCATAAAAGCCATATGGACACTTTGAAGCATTTTCTAATATTTCAAATGTTTTTCCTAATGCCAGTTTTGGAAATGATTCAGATTCGCAGAAAAATTCTCGTGGAGCGAGTACTTCCCAATAGAAATGTAATTTACTTAGTTTCCCTCACAGTGACATTCCAATTTCCGAACACGCTACATGCATCAAGGTTTCAACAAACTTTCTCGAATGAGTTGTGAACATGTAGATTACAGAACTTTCATCCACCATACATGGCATATTTACACCTAGAAACTTTAACTCTGAATTTGCAGCTTTCTCCTTATGCCAGTTTCGAAAATCAGGCCGTTTTCTCAGGGAAAAATTTTTGGAGCGAATTCTAACCAATAGACGTGTAATTTACATAGATTCCTTCGCCGGGAATTTCCGTGATACGATCACGTTACATGCATACGCTTTCTACAAATATTCACCACAGAATTGATTGCATGTGGTTTTACGAACTTCCATCACAATACAAGGCATATTGTCACTTTGAAGCATTTTCGCAGATTTTGCGTATATTATGAAACGCCAGTTTCGAAAATGAGGCAGATTTCCAAGAAAAATCTCTTGGAGCGAGTTCTACCTAAGAGACATGTATTTTACATACATTCGCTCACCGTGATATTCTGTGTTCCAAACACTCTTCACGTATCTCGGATTCGACAAATATTCACTACAGAGTTGTTAGCATGTGGATTACCGAACTTTCATCCACCATACAAGGCATATTTACACCGAGAATCTATTAATCTGTATTCGCAGGGTTTTCGTATCGCAAGTTTCGAAAATCAGGCCGATTTCTCAGGAAAAATCTCTTGGAGTGATTTCTAACCAAGAGAACTATAATTTACATAAATTCCCTGGGCGTGAAATTCCGTGTTCTGAACATGCTACATGCATAAATGATTCGACAAATAATCACTACAAATTTGTTAGCATATGGATTACCGAACTTTCATCACAATACATTGAATATTGATCCTTAGAAGTATTTTCTCAGATTTTGCAGGGTTTTGCAAATGCCAGTTTCAAAAATGACGAAGTTTTCACCGATAAACCCTCTCCGAGCTAGTTCTACCCAATAGAGAAGTAATTTACATTGTTTCAATCACCGTGAAATTCCACATTATGAACACGGTACATGCATCACAGATTAGAAAAAGATTCTTTAACATGTTGTGAAAATCTGGATTATCGTACTTTCTTGCAACATAAAGGCACATTTACACCTACAAATATTGACTCCCATTTTACAGCTTTTTCCAAACTTCAGATTCGATAATCATGCAATTTTCGCAGAAACATTCTCTTCTAGCTCGTTCTACTCAATAGAATTGTAATTTACATCGTTTCATTACCGTGAAATTCCATTTTCCGAAAGCTCTACATGAATCACGGTTTAATTAATAATTACTATACTGTTATTAACATGTGGATTACCGGACTTTCATTCACCATTCAAGGCATATTGACAATTAGAAGCATTTTCTCAGATTTCACAGGGTTCTCCTAATGGCAGTTTTGATAATGAGGCACATTTCACAGAAAAATACTCTTCAAGCAAGTTCTACCCAATAGACATGTAACTTACATTGTTTCTTTCACTATGACATTCCGTATTCCAAAAACGTTACATGCATCACAAATTCGACAAACATCCTTTAATGAGTGTGAGCATGTGGAGTACCAAACTTTCATCCAGCATACAAGGCACATTTACACCTAGAAGTAGTTATTCTGATTTCGCGGGTTTTTCCTAACATCCAGTTTCGAAAATCATGAAATTTTCGCAGAAACATTCAATTCAAGCGAGTTCTATCCAGTAGAATTGTTATTTTCAGAGTTTCACTCACCGAGACATTCCGTGTTCCGAAAAAATTACAATTCATCACAGCTTCGACAAACATAATTTAATGACCTTGAGCATGTGGATTACCGATTTTTCAACCACAATACAAGGCATATTTACACCTAGAAACATTTACATAAATTTCACAGGTTATCCTAAATTCAGTAACGAAAATCAGTCAATTTTTGCAGAAAAACTCTCTTGGTGCATGTTCTATCCAATAGATATCTCATTTTCATTGATACGGTCACCGTAAAATTCTGTGTTCCGAAAACTTTACATGCACCACGGATTCAACCAATATTCACTGCTGAGTCCTTAGCATGTGAATTACACATCTTTAATAACCCATTGAAAACATATTGACACCTTATAGCACTTACTCAGATTTTGCAGCGTTTTCATAACAGCAGTTTCCAAACTGAGGCTGAGTTTTCAGTAAAATGCTCCTGGAGCGTGTTCTAACAAATAGATATGTAATTTAAATAGTTCCCTCACCGTGACAGTCCGAGTTCCGAACACGCTACATACATCACGGATTTGACAAACATGTTTAATGAGTTGTGTACTTGTGTATTACAGAACTTTCATCCACCATACAAGGCATATTTACACCTAGAAACATTAACTCTGAGTTCGCAGCTTTTTCCTAATAGCAGTTTCGAATATCAGACAGTTTACAAAGGAAAAAACTGTTGGAGCGTGTTCTACCCAATAGATATGTAAATAACATGTATTAGCTCACCGTGAAATTCCATGTTCGGAACATGCTACATGCAGAAAATTTTCGACAAAAATACAGTACAGAGTTATTTCCATGTGGATTACAGGACTTTCATCAAAATAGAAGGCATATTGATGCTTTGAAGCATTTTATCTGATTTCGCAGAGCTTTCCAAACGCCAGTTTCCAAAATGAGGCAGATATCACGGCAAAGACCTCTTGGAGCGGGTCTAACCAATAGACGTGTAATTAACATGGATTCGCTCACCGTGAAGTTCCGTGTTCCGAACACGCTACATGCATCACGGATGCGACAAATATTCACTACAGAGTTGTTAGCAAGTAGATTACAGCACTTTCATCCACCATACAAGGCTTACTGACACTTTGAAGAATTTTCTCAGATTTCAGAAGTTAGTTTTAACGCCAGTTTTGAAATGAGGCAGATTTGGCCGAAAAATGCTCTTGGAGCGAGTTGTACCCAAAAGATATGTAATTTACCTAGTTTCACTCACCGTGACATTCCGTGTTCTGAACACGTTCCATGCATATCGGATTCAAAAAACGTTCTTTAATGAGTTGTCAACATGTGTATTACCGAACTTTCATCCACCGTACAATGCATATTTATACATAGAAAGTTTTATTCTGATTTAGTAGATTTCTCCTAATGTCAGTTTCTAAAATCATGCAGTTTTTGCAGAAAAATCCTCTTGGAGCGGGTTCTAGCAAATACACATGCAATTTACATAGAACCCGTCATCGTGAAATTCCATGTTCCGAAAAAGCTACATGCATCACAGATTCGACAAATATTCACTACAGAGTTTTTAGCATAAAGATTATTGAACTTTCATCCACCATAAAAGCCATATGGACACTTTGAAGCATTTTCTAATATTTCAAAAATTTTCCTAATGCCAGTTTTGGAAATGATTCAGATTCACAGAAAAATCCTCGTGGAGCGAGTACTTCCCAATAGAAATCTAATTTACTTAGTTTCCCTCACAGTGACATTCCAATTTCCGAACACACTACATGCATCAAGGTTTCAACAAACTTTCTCGAATGAGTTGTGAACATGTAGATTACAGAAGTTTCATTTACCATACATGGCATATTTACACCTAGAAACATTAACTCTGAATTTGCAGCATTTTCCTAATGCCAGTTTCGAAAATCAGGCCGTTTTCTCAGGGAAATTTTCTGGAGCGAATTCTAACTAATAGGCGTGTAATTTACATAGATTCCATCGCCGGGAATTTCCGTGATACGAACATGCTTCATGCATACGCTTTCTACAAATATTCACCACAGAATTGATTGCATGTGGTTTTACGAACTTCCATCACAATACAAGGCATATTGACACTTTGAAGCATTTTCTCAGATTTTGCGTATATTATCAAACGCCAGTTTCAAAAATGAGGCAGATTTCCAAGAAAAATCTCTTGGAGCGAGTTCTACCGAAGAGACATGTATTTTACATATTTTCGTTCACCGTGATATTCTGTGTTACAAACATGCTTCACGTATCTCCAGTTCAACAAATATTCACTACAGAGTTGTTAGCATGCGGATTACCGAACTTTCATCCACCATACAAGGCATATATAAACCGAGAACCTATTAATCTGAGTTCGCAGGTTTTTCGTATCGCCAGTTTCGAAAATCAGGCCGATTTCTCAGGAAAAATCTCTTGGAGTGATTTTTAACCAAGAGAACTGTAATTTACATAAATTCCCTGGCCGTGAAATTCCGTGTTCCGAACATGCTACATGCATAAATAATTCGACAAATATTCACTATAAATTTGTTAGCATGGGGATTACCGTACTTTCATTACAATACATTGAATATTGATTCTTAGAATGATTTTCTCAGATTTTGCAGGGTTTTGCAAATGCAAGTTTCAAAATTGACGAAGTATTTGCCGAAAAACCCTCTCCGAGGTAGTTCTACCCAATAGAGAAGTAATTTACATTGTTTCAATCACCGTGAAATTCCACATTATGAACACCGTACATGCATCACAGATTAGAAAAAGATTCTTTAACATGTTGTGAAAATCTGGATTATCGAACTTTCTTGCAACATAAAGGCACATTTACAACTACAAATATTTACTCCCATTTTACAGCTATTTCCAAACTTCAGATTCGATAATCATGCAATTTTCGCAGAAACATTCTCTTCTAGCTCGTTCTACTCAATAGAATTGTAATTTACATCGTTTCATTACCGTGAAATTCCATTTTCCAAAAGCGCTACATGAATCACGGTTTAATTAATAATTACTATACTGTTATTAACATGTGGATTACCGGACTTTCATTCACCATTCAAGGCATATTGACAATTAGAAGCATTTTCTCAGATTTCACAGGGTTCTCCTAATGGCAGTTTTGATAATGAGGCACATTTCACAGAAAAATACTCTTCAAGAGAGTTCTACCCAATAGACATGTAACTTACATTGTTTCTTTCACTATGACATTCTGTATTCCAAAAACGTTACATGCATCACAAATTCGACAAACATACTTTAATGAGTGTGAGCATGTGGATTACCAAACTTTCATCCAGCATACAAGGCACATTTACACCTAGAAGTAGTTATTCTGATTTCGCGGGTTTTTCCTAACATCCAGTTTCGAAAATCATGAAATTTTCGCAGAAACATTCAATTCAAGCGAGTTCTATCCAGTAGAATTGTTATTTTCAGAGTTTCACTCACCGAGACATTCCGTGTTCCGAAAAAATTACAATTCATCACAGCTTCGACAAACATAATTTAATGACCTTGAGCATGTGGATTACCGATTTTTCAACCACAATACAAGGCATATTTACACCTAGAAACATTTACATATATTTCACAGGTTATCCTAAATTCAGTAACGAAAATCAGTCAATATTTGCAGAAAAACCCTCTTGGTGCATGTTCTATCCAATAGATATCTCATTTTCATTGATACGGTCACCGTAAAATTCTGTGTTCCGAAAACTTTACATGCACCACGGATTCAACCAATATTCACTGCTGAGTCCTTAGCATGTGAATTACACATCTTTAATAACCCATTGAAGACATATTGACACCTTAAAGCACTTACTCAGATTTTGCAGCGTTTTCATAACAGCAGTTTCCAAACTGAGGCAGATTTTGCAGTAAAATGCTCCTGGAGCGTGTTCTAACCAATAGATATCTAATTTACATAGTTCCCTCACCGTGACAGTCCGAGTTCCGAACACGCTACATACATCACGGATTTGACAAACATGTTTCATGAGTTGTTTACATGTGTATTACAGAACTTTCATCCACCATACAAGGCATATTTACACCTAGAAACATTAAATCTGAGTTCGCAGCTATTTCCTAATAGCAGTTTCGAAAATCAGACAGTTTACAAAGGAAAAAACTGTTGGAGCGTGTTCTACCCAAAAGATATGGAAATAACATGTATTAGCTCACCGTGAAATTCCATGTTCGGAACATGCTACATGCAGAAAATTTTCGACAAAAATACAGTACAGAGTTATTTCCATGTGGATTACAGGACTTTCATCAAAATAGAAGGCATATTGATGCTTTGAAGCATTTTATCTGATTTCGCAGAGCTTTCCAAATGCCAGTTTCCAAAATGAGGTAGATATCACGGCAAAGAACTCTTGGAGCGGGTCTATCCAATAGACTTGTAATTAACATGGATTCGCTCACCGTGAATTTCCGTGTTCCGAACACGCTACATGCATCACGGATGCGACAAATATTCACTACAGAGTTGTTAGCAAGTAGATTACAGCACTTTCATTCACCATACAAGGCTTACTTTGAAGAATTTTCTCAGATTTCAGAAGTTAGTTTTAACGCCAGTTTTGAAATGAAGATTTGGCCGAAAAATGCTCTTGGAACGAGTTGTACCCAAGAGATATGTAATTTACCTAGTTTCACTCACCGTCACATTCCGTGTTCTGAACACGTTCAATGCATATCGGATTCAAAAAACATTTTTTAATGAGTTGTCAACATTTGTATTACAGAACTTTCATCCACCGTACAATGCATATTTATTCATAGAAAATTTTATTATGATTTAGTAGATTTTTCCTAATGTCAGTTTCTAAAATCATGCAGTTTTTGCAGAAAAATCCTCTTGGAGCGAGTTTTACCCAATACACATGCAATTTACATAGAACCCGTCATCGTGAAATTCTGTGTTCCAAAAAAGCTACATGCATCACGGATTCGACAAATATTCACTACAGAGTTGTTAGCATAAAGATTACTGATCTTTCATCCACCATAAAAGTCATATTGACACTTTGAGACATTTTCTCATATTTCGAAAGTTTTTCCTAATGCCAGTTTTGGAAATGAGGCAGATTCGCAGAAAAATTCTCGTGGAGCGAGTACTTCCCTATAGAAATGTAATTTACTTAGTTTCCCTCACAGTGACATTCCAATTTCCGAACACGCTACATGCATCAAGGTTTCAACAAACTTTCTCGAATGAGTTGTGAACATGTAGATTACAGAACTTTCATCCACCATACATGGCATATTTACACCTAGAAACTTTAACTCTGAATTTGCAGCTTTTTCCTTATGCCAGTTTCGAAAATCAGGCCGTTTACTCAGGGAAAAATTTTTGGAGCGAATTCTAACCAATAGGCGTGTAATTTACATAGATTCCATCGCCGAAAATTTACGTGATACGATCACGTTACATGCATACGCTTTCTACAAATATTCACCACAGAATTGATTGCATGTGGTTTTACGAACTTCCATCACAATACAAGGCTTATTGTCACTTTGAAGCATTTTCGCAGATTTTGCGTATATTATGAAACGCCAGTTTCGAAAATGAGGCAGATTTCCAAGAAAAATCTCTTGGAGCGAGTTCTACCTAAGAGACATGTATTTTACATAGATTCGCTCACCGTGATATTCTGTGTTCCAAACACGCTTCACGTATCTCGGATTCGACAAATATTCACTACAGAGTTGTTAGCATGTGGATTACCGAACTTTCATCCACCATACAAGGCATATTTACACCGAGAATCTATTAATTTGTGTTCGCAGGGTTTTCATATCGCCAGTTTCGAAATTCAGGCCGATATCTCAGGAAAAATCTCTTGGGGTGATTTCTAACCAAGAAAACTGTAATTTACATAAATTCCCTGGCCGTGAAATTCCGTGTTCCGAACATGCTACATGCATAAAGGATTCGACAAATATTCACTACAAATTTGTTAGCATATGGATTACCGAACTTTCATCACAATATATTGAATATTGATCCTTAGAAATATTTTCTCAGATTTTGCAGGGATTTGCAAATGCCAGTTTCAAAAATGACGAAGTTTTCACCGAAAAAAACTCTCCGAGCTTTTTCTACCCAACAGAGAAGTAATTTACATTGTTTCAATCACCGTGAAATTCCACGTTATGAACACGGTACATGCATCACAGATTAGAAAAAGATTCTTTAACATGTTGTGAAAATGTGGATTACCGAACTTTCTTGCAACATAAAGGCACATTTACACCTACAAATATTGACTCCCGTTTTGCAGCTTTTTCCAAACTTCAGATTCATTAATCATGCAATTTTCGCAGAATCATTCTCTTCTAGCTCGTTCTACTCAATAGAATTGTAATTTACATCGTTTCATTACCGTGAAATTCCATTTTCCAAAAGCGCTACATGAATCACGGTTTAATTAATAATTACTATACTGTTATTAACATGTGGATTACCGGACTTTCATTCACCATTCAAGGCATATTGACAATTAGAAGCATTTTCTCAGATTTCACAGGGTTCTCCTAATGGCAGTTTTGATAATGAGGCATATTTCACAGAAAAATTCTCTTCAAGCGAGTTCTACCCAATAGACATGTAACTTACATTGTGTCCTTCACTATGACATTCCGTAATCGAAACGAGTTACATACATCATGAATTTGACAAACATACTTTAATGAGTGTGAGCATGTGGAGTACCGAACTTTAATCCACCATACAAGGCATATTTACAGCTAGAAGTAGTTATTCTGATTTCGCAGGTTTTTCCTAACATCCAGTTTCGAAAATCATGAAATTTTCGCAGAAACTTCCAATTCAAGCGAGTTCTATCCAGTAGAATTGTTATTTTCAGAGTTTCACTCACCGAGACTTTCCGTGTTCCGAAAACATTACAATTCATCATGGCTTAGACAGACGTTATTTAATGACCGTGAGCATGTGGATTACCGATTTTTCATCCACAATACAAGGCATATTAACACCTAGAAACATTTACTTACATTTCACAGGTTTCCCTAACGTTAGTTACGAAAATCAGGCAATTTTTGGAGAAAAACACTCTTGGTGCATGTTCTATCCAATAGATATCTCATTTTCATTGATACGGTCACCGTAACATTCTGTGTTCTGAAAACGTTACATGCACCACGGATTCAACCAATATTCACTGCTGAGTCCTTAGCATGTGAATTACACATCTTTAATAACCCATTGAAGACATATTGACACCTTAAAGCACTTACTCAGATTTTGCAGCGTTTTCATAACAGCAGTTTCCAAACTGAGGCAGATTTTTCAGTAAAATGCTCCTGGAGCGTGTTCTAACCAATACATATGTAATTTACATAGTTCCCTCACCGTGACAGTCCGAGTTCTGAACACGCTACATACATCACGGATTTGACAAACATGTTTCATGAGTTGTGTACATGTGTATTACAGAACTTTCATCCACCATACAAGGCATATGTACACCTAGAAACATTAAATCTGAGTTCGCAGCTTTTTCCTAATAGCAGTTTCGAAAATCAGACAGTTTACAAAGGAAAAAACTGTTGGAGCGTGTTCTACCCAATAGATATGTAAATAACATGTATTAGCTCACCGTGAAATTCCATGTTCGGAACATGCTACATGCAGAAAACTTTCGACAAAAATACAGTACAGAGTTGTTTCCATGTGGATTACAGGACTTTCATCAAAATAGAAGGCATATTGATGCTTTGAAGCATTTTCTCTGATTTCGCAGAGCTTTCCAAACGCCAGTTTCCAAAATGAGGCAGATATCACGGCAAAGACCTCTTGGAGCGGGTCTAACCAATAGACGTGTAATTAACATGGATTCGCTCACCGTGATGTTCCGTGTTCCGAACACGCTACATGCATCACGGATGCAACAAATATTCACTACAGAGTTGTTAGCAAGTAGATTACAGCACTTTCATCCACCATACAAGGCTTACTGACACTTTGAAGAATTTTCTCAGATTTCAGAAGTTAGTTTTAACACCAGTTTTGAAATGAGGCAGATTTGGCCGAAAAATGCTCTTGGAGCGAGTTGTACCCAAAAGATATGTAATTTACCTAGTTTCACTCACCGTGACATTCCGTGTTCTGAACACGTTCCATGCATATCGGATTCAAAAAACATTCTTTAATGAGTTGTCAACATGTGTATTACCGAACTTTCATCCACCTTACAATGCATATTTATACATAGAAAATTTTATTCTGATTTAGTAAATTTCTCCTAATAGTTTCTAAAATCATGCTGTTTTTGCAGAAAAATCCTCTTGGAGCGAGTCCTACCCAATAGACATGCAATTTAAATAGAACCCGTCATCGTGAAATTCCGTGTTCCGAAAAAGATACATGCATCACGGATTCAACAAATATTCACTACAGAGTTGTTAGCATAAGGATTACCGAACTTTCATCCACCAAAAAAAGCCATATAGACACTTTGAAGCATTTTCTCATATTTTGAAATTTTTTCCTAATGCCAGTTTTGGAAATGAGGCAGATTCGCAGAAAAATACTCGTGGAGCGAGTACTTCCCAATAGAAATGTAATTTACTTAGTTTCCCTCACAGTGACATTCCAATTTCCGAACACACTACATGCATCAAGGTTTCAACAAACTTTCTCGAATGAGTTGTGAACATGTAGATTACAGAAGTTTCATTTACCATACATGGCATATTTACACCTAGAAACATTAACTCTGAATTTGCAGCATTTTCCTAATGCCAGTTTCGAAAATCAGGCCGTTTTCTCAGGGAAATTTTTTGGAGCGAATTCTAACTAATAGGCGTGTAATTTACATAGATTCCATCGCCGGGAATTTCCGTGATACGAACATGCTACATGCATACGCTTTCTACAAATATACACCACAGAATTGATTACATGTGGTTTTACGAACTTCCATCACAATATAAGGCATATTGTCACTTTGAAGCATTTTCTCAGATTTTGCGTATATTATCAAACGCCAGTTTCGAAAATGAGGCAGATTTCCAAGAAAAATCTCTTGGAGCGAGTTCTACCGAAGAGACATGTATTTTACAAATTTTCGTTCACCGTGATATTCTGTGTTCCAAACATGCTTCACGTATCTCCAGTTCAACAAATATTCACTACAGAGTTGTTAGCATGCGGATTACCGAACTTTCATCCACCATACAAGGCATATATACACCGAGAACCTATTAATCTGAGTTCGCAGGTTTTTCGTATCGCCAGTTTCGAAAATCAGGCCGATTTCTCAGGAAAAATCTCTTGGAGTGATTTTTAACCAAGAGAACTGTAATTTACATAAATTCCCTGGCCGTGAAATTCCGTGTTCCGAACATGCTACATGCATAAATAATTCGACAAATATTCACTATAAATTTGTTAGCATGGGGATTACCGTACTTTCATTACAATACATTGAATATTGATTCTTAGAATGATTTTCTCAGATTTTGCAGGGTTTTGCAAATGCCAGTTTCAAAATTGACGAAGTATTTGCCGAAAAACTCTCTCCGAGGTAGTTCTACCCAATAGAGAAGTAATTTACATTGTTTCAATCACCGTGAAATTCCACGTTCTGTTCACGGTACATGCATCACGGATTAGAAAAAGATTCTTTAATATGTTGTGAAAATGTGGATTACCGAACTTTCTTGCAACATAAAGGAACATTTTCACCTACAAATATTGACTCCCGTTTTGCAGCTTTTCCCAAACTTCAGATTCGATAATCATGCAATTTTCCCAGAAAATTGTCTTCTAGCTCGTTCTACTCAATAGAATTGTAAATTATATCGTTTCATTTCCGTGAAATTCCGTTTTCCAAAAGCGCTACATGAATCACGGTTTAAAAAATAATTACTACACAGTCATTAACAAGTGGATTACCGGACTTTCATTCACCATTCAAGGCATATTGACACTTAGAAACATTTTCTCAGATTTCACAGTGTTCTCCTAATGGCAGTTTTGAAAATGAGGCACATTTTGCAGAAAAATTCTCTTCAAGTGAGTTCTACCCAATAGACATGTAACTTTCATTGTGTCCTTCACTATGACATTCCGTATTCGAAACGAGTTACATGCATCACGAATTCGACAAACATTCTTTAATGAGTGTGAGCATGTGGAGTACCGAACTTTAATCCACCATACAAGGCATATTTACACCTAGAAGTAGTTATTCTGATTTCACGGGTTTTTCCTAACATCTAGTTTGAAAATCATGAAATTTTCGCAGAAACATTCAATTCAAGCGAGTTCTATCCAGTAGAATTATTATTTTCAGAGTTTCACTCACCAAGACATTCCGTGTTCCGAATACATTACAATTCATCACGGCTTCAACAAACGTTATTTTCTGACCGTGAACATGTTGATTACCGATTTTTCAACCACAATACAAGGCATAATTACACCTAGAGACATTTAGTTAGATTTTGCAAGTTTCCCAAACGTCAGTTACAAAAATCAGGCAGTTTTTGTAGAAAAACACTCTAGGTGCATGTTCTATCCAATAGACAAATCATTTTCATAGATACCGTCACCGTAACTTTCCGTGTCCCCAAAATGTTACATGCACCACGGATTAAACAAATATTCACTGCTGAGTCCTTAGCATGTGAATTACACATCTTTAATAACCCATTGAAGACATATTGTCACCTTAGAGCATTTACTCAGATTTTGCAGCATTTTCATAACTGCAGTTTCCAAACTGAGGCAGATTTTTCAGTAAAATGCTCCTGGAGCGTGTTCTAACCAATAGATATGTAATTTACATAGTTTCCCTCACCGTTACAGTCCGTGGTCCGAACACGTTACATACATCACGGATTTGACAAACATTTTTATTGAGTTGTGTACATGTGTATTACAGAACCTTCATCCAACATACAAGGCATATGTACACCTACAAACATTAACTCTGAGTTCGCAGCATTTTTCTAATAGCAGTTTCAAAAATCAGACTGTTTACAAAGGAAAAAACTGTTGGAGAGTGTTCTAACCAATAGATATGTAAATTACATTGATTCTCTCACCGTGAAATTCCGTGTTCGGAACACGCTACATTCAGAAAAGATTCGACAAAAATACACTACAGAGTTGTTTGCATGTAGATTACAGTACTTTCATCAAAATAGAAGGCATATTTTCGCTTTGAAGCATTTTCTCTGATTTCGCAGAGATTTCCAAACGCCAGTTTCCAAAATGAGGCAGATTTCACGGCAAAAACCTCTTGGAGCGGGTCTAACCAATAGACGTGTAATTTACATGGATTCGCTCACCGTGAAATTCTGTGTTCCGAACACGCTTCATGTATCACAGATGCGACAAATATTCACTTCAGAGGTGTTAGCAAATAGATTACAGCACTTTCATCCTCCATAAAATTCTTACTGACACTTTGAAGAATTTTCTCAGATTTCACAGTTTAGTCTTAACACCAGTTTTGAAAATGAGGCAAATTTGGCAGAAAAATGCTCTTGGAGCGAGTTGTACCCAAAAGATATGAAATTTACCTAGTTTCACTCAGCGTGATATTCCGTGTTCTGAACACGTTCCATGCATCACGGATTCAACAAACATTCTTTAATGAGTTGTGAACATCTGTTTTACCGAACTTTCATCCTCCTTACAAAGCTTATTTATATATAGAAAGTTTTATTCTGATTTAGTAGTTTTGTCCTAATGTCAGATTCTAAAATCATGCACTTTTTGCAGAAAAACCCTCTTGGAGTGAG
The DNA here is from genome assembly GCF_036321535.1 of Camelus dromedarius. Classification (NCBI taxonomy): domain Eukaryota; kingdom Metazoa; phylum Chordata; class Mammalia; order Artiodactyla; family Camelidae; genus Camelus; species Camelus dromedarius. The sequence goes on along the minus strand of NW_026989779.1, from coordinate 1,382,689 downwards.
TTCTACCCAATAGAAATGCAATTTACTTAGAACCCGTCATCGTGAAATTCCGTGTTCCAAAAAAGCTACATGCATCACGGATTCGAGAAATATTCACTACAGAGTTGTTAGCATAAGGATTACCGAACTTTCATCCACCATAAAAGCCATATTGACACTTTGAAGCATTTTCTCATATTTCGAAATTTTTCCTAATGCCAGTAATGAAAATGATGCAAATACGCAGAAAAATTCTCGTGGAGCGAGTACTTCCCAATAGAAATTTAATTTACATAGTTTTCCTAACACTGACATTCCAAATTCCAAAAACGCTTCATGCATCAAGGTTTCAACAAACGTTCTCGAATGAGTTGTGAACATATAGATTACAGACCTTTCATCCATCATAACAGGCATAATTACAAATAGAAAGTTAAACTCTGAATTTGCAGCATTTCCCTAATGGCAGTTTCAAAAATCATTCCGTTTTCACAGGGAAAAATTTTTGGAGTGAATTCTAACCAGTAGGCGTGTAATTTACATAGATTCCATTGCCAGGAATTTCCGTGATACGATCATGCTACATGCATATGCTTTCTAAAAATATTCACCACAGAATTGATTGCATGTGTTTTTACGAACTTCCATCACAATACAAGGCATATTGACACTTTGAAGCATTTTCTCAGATTTTCCGTATATTATCAAACGGCAGGTTCGAAAATGAGGCAGATTTCCAAAAAAACTTTTGGGGCGATTTCTACTGAAGAGACATATATTTTACATAGATTCGCTCACCGTGATATTCTGTGTTCCAAACATGCTTCACGTATCTCGGATTCGACAAATATTCACTACAGAGTTGTTAGCATGCGGATTACCGAACTTTCATCCACCATACAAAGCATATTTAGACCGAGAATCTATTAATCTTAGTTCGCAGGGTTTTCGTATTGCCAGTTTGAAAAATCAGGCTGATTTCTCAGGAAAAATCTCTTGGAGTGATTTCTAACCAAGAGAAATGTAATTTACATAAATTCACTGGCCGTAAATTTCCGTGTTCCGAACATGCTACATGCATAAAGAATTCGACAATTATTCACTAAAAATTTGTTAGCATGTGGATTACAGAACTTTAATCACAATACATTGAATATTGATTCTTAGAATTATTTTCTCTGATTTTGCTGGGTTTTGCAAATGCCAGTATCAAAAATGACGAAGTTTTCACCAAAAAACACTCTCTGAGCTAGTTCTACCCAATAGAGAATTAATTTACATTGTTTCAATCACCGTGAAATTCCACGTTCTGAACACGGTACATGCATCACGGATTAGAAAAAGATTCTTTAATATGTTGTGAAAATATGGATTACCGAACTTTCTTGCAACATAAAGGCACATTTAACCCTACAAATATTGACTCCCATTTTGCAGCTTTTTCCAAACTTCAGATTCGATAATCATGCAATTTTCGCAGAAACATTCTCTTCTAGCTCGTTCTACTCAATAGAATTGCAATTTACATCGTTTCATTACCGTTAAATTCCATTTTCCAAAAGCGCTACATGAATCACGGTTTAAAAATTAATTACTACACAGCTAATAACATGTGGATTACCGGATGCTCATTCACCATTCAAGGCATATTGACACTTAGAAGCATTTTCTCAGATTTCACAGGGTTCTCCTAATGGCAGTTTTGATAATGAGGCACATTTCGCAGAAAAATTCTCTTCAAGCGAGTTCTACCCAATAAACATGTAACTTACATTGTTTCCTTCACTATGACATTCCGTATTCCAAAAACGTTACATGCATCACGAATTCGACAAACATCTTTAATGAGTGTGAGCATGTGGATTACCGAACTTTCATGCACCATACAAGGCATATTTACACCTAGAAGTAGTTATTATGATTTCGCAGGTTTTTCCTAACATCCAGTTTCGAAAATCATGAAATTTTCGCAGAAACATTCAATTCAAGCGATTACTATCCAGTAGAATTGTTATTTTCAGAGTTTCACTCACCGAGACATTCCATGATCCGAAAACGTTACAATTCATCACGTCTTCGTCAAACGTTATTTAATGACCGTGAACATGTTGATTACTGATTTTTCAACCACAATACAAGGCATATTTACACCTAGAAACGTTTACTTACATTTCGCAGGTTTTCCTAACTTCAGTTACTAAAATCAGGCAGTTTTCTCAGAAAAACCCTCTTGGTGCATGTTGTATCCAATAGACATCTCATTTTCATAGATATGGTCACCGTAACATTCCGTGTTCCAAAAACGTTGCATGCACCACGCATTCAACCAATATTCACGTCTGAGCCCTTAGCATGTGAATTACACATCTTTAATAACCCATTGAAGACATATTCTCACGTTAAAGCATTTACTCAGATTTTGCAGCATTTTCATAACAGCAGTTTAAAAGTGAGTCAGATTTTTCTGTAAAATGCTCCTGGAGCGTGTTCTAACCAATCGAAATGTAATTTACATAGTTTCCCTCACCGTGACAGTCCGTGTTCCGAACATGCTAAATACATTATGAATTTGACAAACATTTTTAATGAGTTGTGTACATGTGTATTACAGAACTTTCATCCACCATACAAGGCGTATGAACACCTAGAAACGTTAACTCTGATTTCGCAGCATTTTCCTAATAGCAGTTTCGAAAATCAGACTGTTTACAAAGGAAAAACTTTTGGAGAGTGTTCTACCCAATAGATATGTAAATTACATGGATTCGCTCACCGTGAAATTCCGTGTTCGGAATATGGTACATGCAGAAAAGTTTCGACAAAAATACACTACAGAGTTGTTTGCATGTGGATTACAGTACTTTCATCAAAATAGAAGGCATATTTTCGCTTTGAAGCATTTTCTCTGATTTCGCAGAGATTTCCAATCGCCAGTTTCCAAAATGAGGCAGATTTCATGGCAAAAACCTCTTGGAGCGGATCTAACCAATAGATGTGTAATTTACATGGATTCGCTCACCGTGAAATTCCGTGTTCCGAACACGCTTCATGCATCACGGATGCAACAAATATTCACTTCAGAGTTGTTAGGAAGTAGATTACAGCACTAACATCCACCATAAAATTCTTAATGACACTTTGAAGAATTTTCTCAAATTTCAGAGGTTAGTTTTAATGCCAGTTTTGAAAAGAGGCAGATTTGGCAGAAATATTCTCTTGGAGCAAGTTGTACCCAAAAGATATTTAATGTACCTAGTTTCACTCACCGTGACATTCCGTGTTCTGAACACTTTCCATGCATCATGGATTCAATAATCATTCTTTAATGAGTTGTGAACATGTGTATTATCGAACTTTCATCTACCTTACAATGCATATTTATACTTAGAAAGTTTTATTCTGATTTAGTAGATTTCTCCTAATGTCAGTTTCTAAAATCATGCAGTTTTTGCAGAAAAATCCTCTTGGAGCGAGTTCTACCCAATAGACATGCAATATACATAGAACACGTCATCGTGAAATTCCGTTATCCGAAAAAGCTACATGCATCACGGATTCGACAAATATTCACTACAGAATTTATAGCATAAGGATTACCTAACTTTCATCCACCATAAAAGCCATATTGACACTTTGAAGCATTTTCTCTTATTTTCAAAGTATTTCCTACTACCACTATTGAAAATGAGACAGATTCGCAGAAAAATCCTCGTGGACCGAGTAATTCCCAATAGAAATGTAATTTAGTTAATTTCCCTCAAAGTGACATTCCAATTTCTGAACACGCTACATGCATCAAGGTTTCAACAAACTTTCTCGAATGAGTTGTGAACATGTAGATTACAGAACTTTCATCCACCATACATGGCACATTTACACCTAGAAACATTAACTCTGGATTTGCAGGGTTTTCCTCATGCCAGTTTCAAAAATCAGGCCGTTTTCTCAGGGAAAATTTTTTGGAGCGAATTCTAACCAATAGGCGTGTAATTTACATAGACTCCATCTCCGGGAATTTCAGTGACACGATCATGCTACATGCATAACGCTTTCTACAGATATACACCGCAGATTGTTTTGCATGTGGTTTTACGAACTTCCATCACAATACTAGGCATATTGACCCTTTGAAGCATTTTCTGAGATTTTGCGAACATTATCAAATGCCAGTTTCGAAAATGAGGCAGATTTCCCAGAAAAAACTCTTGCAGCGAGTTCTACCGTAGAGACATGTATTTTACATAGATTCACTCACCGTGATATTCTGTGTTCCAAACACGATTCACGTATCTCAGATTTGACAAATATTCACTACAGAGTTGTTAGCATGTGGATTACCAAACTTTCATCCACCATGCAAGGCATATTTACACCGAGAATTTATTAATTTTTTTTGCAGGGTTTTCCTATCTTAAGTTTCGAAAATAAGGCCAATTTCTGAGAAAAATCACTTGGAGTGAATTCTAACCAAGAGAAATGTAATTTACATAAAATCCCTGGCCGTGGAATTCCGTGTTCCGAACATGCTACATGCAGAAACGATTCGCCAAATATTCACTACAAAATTGTTAGCATGTGGATTACCGAACTTTCATCACAATACATTGAATATTGATTCTTAGAAGTATTTTCTCAGATTTTGCAGCGTTTGGCAAATGCCAGTTTCAAAAATGATGAAGTTTTCACCGAAAAACTCTCTCGGAGCGAGTTCTACCCAATAGAGAAGTAATTTACATTGTTTCAATCACCGTGAAATTCAACGTTATGATCACGGTGCATGCATCACGGATTAGAAAAAGATTATTTAATATGTTGTGAAAATGTGGATTACCGAACTTTCTTGCAAAATAAAGGCACATTTACACCTACAAATATTGACTCCCATTTTGCAGCTTTTTCCAAACTTCAGATTCGATAATCATGCAATTTTCGCAGAAACATTCTCTTCTAGCTCGTTCTATTCAATAGAATTGTAATTTACATAAATTCATTACCGTGAAAGTACGTTTTCCTAAAGCGCTTCATGAATCACGGTTTAAAAATTAATTACTACACTGTTGTTAACATGTGGATTACCGGACTTTCATTCACCATTCAAGGCATATTGACACTTAGAAGCATTTTCTCAGATTTCACAGGGTTCTCCTAATGGCAGTTTTGAAAATGAGGCACATTACCCAGAAAAATTCTCTTCAAGCGAGTTCTACCCAATAGATATGTAACTTCCATTGTTTCCTTCACTATGACAATCCGTATTCCAAACACGTTACATGCATCACGAATTTGACAAACATTCTTTAATGAGTGTGAGCATATGGATTACCGAACTTTCATCCACCATACAAGGCATATTTACACCTAGAAGTAGTTACTCTGATTTCGCAGGTTTTTCCTAACATCCAGGTTCGAAAATCATGAAATTTTCGCAGAAACATTCAATTCAAGCGAGTTCTATCCAGTAGAATTGTTATTTTCAGAGTTTCACTCACCGAGACATTCCATGTTCCGAAAACGTTACAATTCATTCGGCTTCGACAAACGTTATTTAATGACCGTGAGCATGTGGATTACCGATTTTTCAACCACAATACAAGGCATATTTACACCTAGAAACATTTACTTAGATTTCGCAGGTTTTCCTAACGACAGTTACGAAAATCAGGAGGTTTTTGCAGAAAAAGTCTCTTGGTGCATGTTCTATCCTATAGACATCTCATTTTCATAGAAACGGTCACCGTAACATTCCGTGTTCCGAAAATGGTACATGCACCACGGATTCAACAATTATTCATGGCTGCGTCCTTAGCATGTGAATTACACATCTTTAATAACCCATTGAAGACACCTAGAAACATTAACTCTGAGTTCGCAGCTTTTTCCTAATAGCAGTTTCAAAAATCAGGCAGTTTACAAAGGAAAAAACTGTTGGAGCGTGTTCTACCCAATACATATGTAAATTAAATGGATTCGCTCACCGTGAAATTCCATGTTCCGAACACGCTACATGCATCACGGATGTGACAAATATTCACTTCAGAGTTGTTAGCAAGTAGATTACAGCACTTTCATCCACCATACAAGGCTTACTGACACTTTGAAGAATTTCCTCAGATTTCACAGGTTAGTTTTAACGCCAGTTTTGAAAATGAGGCAGATTTGGCCGATAAATGCTCTTGGAGCGAGTTGTAACCAAAAGATATGTAATTTACCTAGTTTCACTCACCGTGACATTCCGTGTTCTGAACACGTTCAATGCATCACGGATTCAACAAACATTCTTTAATGAGTTGTGAACATGTGTATTATCGAACTTTCATCTACCTTACAATGCATATTTATACATAGAAAGTTTTATTCTGATTTAGTAGATTTCTCCTTATGTCAGTTTCTAAAATCATGCAGTTTTTGCAGAAAATCCCTCTTGGAGCGAGTTCTACCCAATAGACATGCAATTGACATAGAACCCGTCTTCGTGAAATTTCGTTATCCGAAAAAGCTACATGCATCACGGATTTGACAAATATTCACTACAGAATTTTTAGCATAAGGATTACCTAACTTTCATCCACCATAAAAGCCATATTGACACTTTGAAGCATTTTCTCATATTTTGAAAGTTTTTCCTAATACCACTATTGAAAATGAGACAGATTCGCAGAAAACTCCTCGTGGAGCGAGTAATTCCCAATAGAAATGTAATTTAGTTAATTTCCCTCACAGTGACATTCCAATTTCTGAACACGCTACATGCATCAAGGTTTCAACAAACTTTCTCGAATGAGTTGTGATCATGTAGATTACAGAACTTTCATCCACCATACATGGCACATTTACACCTAGAAACATTAACTCTGGATTTGCAGGGTTTTCCTCATGCCAGTTTCAAAAATCAGGCCGTTTTCTCAGGGAAAAATTTTTGAAGCGTATTCTAACCAATAGGCGTGTAATTTACATAGAATCCATCTCCGGGAATTTCAGTGACACGATCATGCTACATGCATAACGCTTTCTACAGATATACACCGCAGATTGTTTTGCATGTGGTTTTACGAACTTCCATCACAATACAAGGCATATTGACCCTTTGAAGCATTTTCTGAGATTTTGCGAATATTATCAAACGCCAGTTTCGAAAATGAGGCAGATTTCCCAGAAAAAACTCTTGCAGCGAGTTCTACCGTAGAGACATGTATTTTACATAGATTCACTCACCGTGATATTCTGTGTTCCAAACACGATTCACGTATCTCAGATTTGACAAATATTCACTACAGAGTTGTTAGCATGTGGATTACCAAACTTTCATCCACCATACAAGGCATATATACACCGAGAATGTATTAATCTGTTTTTGCAGGGTTTTCCTATCTCCAGTTTCGAAAATAAGGCCGATTTCTCAGGAAAAATCACTTGGACTGAATTCTAACCAAGAGAAATGTAATTTACATAAAATCCCTGGCCGTGGAATTCCGTGTTCCAAACATGCTACATGCAGAAATGATTCGCCAAATATTCACTACAAAATTGTTAGCATGTGGATTACAGAACTTTCATCACAATATATTGAATATTGATTCTTAGAAGTATTTTCTCAGATTTTGCAGCGTTTTGCAAATGCCAGTTTCAAAAATGATGATGTTTTCGCCGAAAAACTCTCTCGGAGTGAGTTCTACCCAATAGAGAAGTAATTTACATTGTTTCAATCACCGTGAAATTCAACGTTATGATCACGGTACATGCATCATGGATTAGAAAAAGATTATTTAATATGTTGTGAAAATGTGGATTACCGAACTTTCTTGCAACATAAAGGCACATTTACACCTGCAAATATTGACTCCCGTTTTGCAGCTTTTTCCAAACTTCAGATTCGATAATCATGCAATTTTCGCAGAAACATTCTCTTCTAGCTCGTTCTATTCAATAGAATTGTACTTTACATAAATTCATTACCGTGAAAGTCCGTTTTCCTAAAGCGCTTCATGAATCACGGTTTAAAAATTAATTACTACACTGTTGTTAACCTGTGGATTACCGGACTTTCATTCACCATTCAAGGCATATTGACACTTAGAAGCATTTTCTCAGATTTCACAGGGTTCTCCTAATGGCAGTTTTGAAAATGAGGCACATTACCCAGAAAAATTCTCTTCAAGCGAGTTCTACCCAATAGATATGTAACTTCCATTGTTTCCTTCACTATGACAATCCGTATTCCAAACACGTTACATGCATCACGAATTTGACAAACATTCTTTAATGAGTGTGAGCATATGGATTACCGAACTTTCATCCACCATACAAGGCATATTTACACCTAGAAGTAGTTACTCTGATTTCGCAGGTTTTTCCTAACATCCAGGTTCGAAAATCATGAAATTTTCGCAGAAACATTCAATTCAAGCGAGTTCTATCCAGTAGAATTGTTATTTTCAGAGTTTCACTCACCGAGACATTCCATGTTCCGAAAACGTTACAATTCATTCGGCTTCGACAAACGTTATTTAATGACCGTGAGCATGTGGATTACCGATTTTTCAACCACAATACAAGGCATATTTACACCTAGAAACATTTACTTAGATTTCGCAGGTTTTCCTAACGACAGTTACGAAAATCAGGAGGTTTTTGCAGAAAAAGTCTCTTGGTGCATGTTCTATCCTATAGACATCTCATTTTCATAGAAACGGTCACCGTAACATTCCGTGTTCCGAAAATGGTACATGCACCACGGATTCAACAATTATTCATGGCTGCGTCCTTAGCATGTGAATTACACATCTTTAATAACCCATTGAAGACACCTAGAAACATTAACTCTGAGTTCGCAGCTTTTTCCTAATAGCAGTTTCAAAAATCAGGCAGTTTACAAAGGAAAAAACTGTTGGAGCGTGTTCTACCCAATACATATGTAAATTAAATGGATTCGCTCACCGTGAAATTCCATGTTCCGAACACGCTACATGCATCACGGATGTGACAAATATTCACTTCAGAGTTGTTAGCAAGTAGATTACAGCACTTTCATCCACCATACAAGGCTTACTGACACTTTGAAGAATTTCCTCAGATTTCACAGGTTAGTTTTAACGCCAGTTTTGAAAATGAGGCAGATTTGGCCGATAAATGCTCTTGGAGCGAGTTGTAACCAAAAGATATGTAATTTACCTAGTTTCACTCACCGTGACATTCCGTGTTCTGAACACGTTCAATGCATCACGGATTCAACAAACATTCTTTAATGAGTTGTGAACATGTGTATTATCGAACTTTCATCTACCTTACAATGCATATTTATACATAGAAAGTTTTATTCTGATTTAGTAGATTTCTCCTTATGTCAGTTTCTAAAATCATGCAGTTTTTGCAGAAAATCCCTCTTGGAGCGAGTTCTACCCAATAGACATGCAATTGACATAGAACCCGTCTTCGTGAAATTTCGTTATCCGAAAAAGCTACATGCATCACGGATTTGACAAATATTCACTACAGAATTTTTAGCATAAGGATTACCTAACTTTCATCCACCATAAAAGCCATATTGACACTTTGAAGCATTTTCTCATATTTTGAAAGTTTTTCCTAATACCACTATTGAAAATGAGACAGATTCGCAGAAAACTCCTCGTGGAGCGAGTAATTCCCAATAGAAATGTAATTTAGTTAATTTCCCTCACAGTGACATTCCAATTTCTGAACACGCTACATGCATCAAGGTTTCAACAAACTTTCTCGAATGAGTTGTGATCATGTAGATTACAGAACTTTCATCCACCATACATGGCACATTTACACCTAGAAACATTAACTCTGGATTTGCAGGGTTTTCCTCATGCCAGTTTCAAAAATCAGGCCGTTTTCTCAGGGAAAAATTTTTGAAGCGTATTCTAACCAATAGGCGTGTAATTTACATAGAATCCATCTCCGGGAATTTCAGTGACACGATCATGCTACATGCATAACGCTTTCTACAGATATACACCGCAGATTGTTTTGCATGTGGTTTTACGAACTTCCATCACAATACAAGGCATATTGACCCTTTGAAGCATTTTCTGAGATTTTGCGAATATTATCAAACGCCAGTTTCGAAAATGAGGCAGATTTCCCAGAAAAAACTCTTGCAGCGAGTTCTACCGTAGAGACATGTATTTTACATAGATTCACTCACCGTGATATTCTGTGTTCCAAACACGATTCACGTATCTCAGATTTGGCAAATATTCACTACAGAGTTGTTAGCATGTGGATTACCAAACTTTCATCCACCATACAAGGCATATATACACCGAGAATGTATTAATCTGTTTTTGCAGGGTTTTCCTATCTCCAGTTTCGAAAATAAGGCCGATTTCTCAGGAAAAATCACTTGGACTGAATTCTAACCAAGAGAAATGTAATTTACATAAAATCCCTGGCCGTGGAATTCCGTGTTCCAAACATGCTACATGCAGAAATGATTCGCCAAATATTCACTACAAAATTGTTAGCATGTGGATTACAGAACTTTCATCACAATATATTGAATATTGATTCTTAGAAGTATTTTCTCAGATTTTGCAGCGTTTTGCAAATGCCAGTTTCAAAAATGATGATGTTTTCGCCGAAAAACTCTCTCGGAGCGAGTTCTACCCAATAGAGAAGTAATTTACATTGTTTCAATCACCGTGAAATTCAACGTTATGATCACGGTACATGCATCATGGATTAGAAAAAGATTATTTAATATGTTGTGAAAATGTGGATTACCGAACTTTCTTGCAACATAAAGGCACATTTACACCTGCAAATATTGACTCCCGTTTTGCAGCTTTTTCCAAACTTCAGATTCGATAATCATGCAATTTTCGCAGAAACATTCTCTTCTAGCTCGTTCTATTCAATAGAATTGTACTTTACATAAATTCATTACCGTGAAAGTCCGTTTTCCTAAAGCGCTTCATGAATCACGGTTTAAAAATTAATTACTACACTGTTGTTAACCTGTGGATTACCGGACTTTCATTCACCATTCAAGGCATATTGACACTTAGAAGCATTTTCTCAGATTTCACAGGGTTCTCCTAATGGCAGTTTTGAAAATGAGGCACATTACCCAGAAAAATTCTCTTCAAGCGAGTTCTACCCAATAGATATGTAACTTCCATTGTTTCCTTCACTATGACAATCCGTATTCCAAACACGTTACATGCATCACGAATTTGACAAACATTCTTTAATGAGTGTGAGCATATGGATTACCGAACTTTCATCCACCATACAAGGCATATTTACACCTAGAAGTAGTTACTCTGATTTCGCAGGTTTTTCCTAACATCCAGGTTCGAAAATCATGAAATTTTCGCAGAAACATTCAATTCAAGCGAGTTCTATCCAGTAGAATTGTTATTTTCAGAGTTTCACTCACCGAGACATTCCATGTTCCGAAAACGTTACAATTCATTCGGCTTCGACAAACGTTATTTAATGACCGTGAGCATGTGGATTACCGATTTTTCAACCACAATACAAGGCATATTTACACCTAGAAACATTTACTTAGATTTCGCAGGTTTTCCTAACGACAGTTACGAAAATCAGGAGGTTTTTGCAGAAAAAGTCTCTTGGTGCATGTTCTATCCTATAGACATCTCATTTTCATAGAAACGGTCACCGTAACATTCCGTGTTCCGAAAATGGTACATGCACCACGGATTCAACAATTATTCATGGCTGCGTCCTTAGCATGTGAATTACACATCTTTAATAACCCATTGAAGACACCTAGAAACATTAACTCTGAGTTCGCAGCTTTTTCCTAATAGCAGTTTCAAAAATCAGGCAGTTTACAAAGGAAAAAACTGTTGGAGCGTGTTCTACCCAATACATATGTAAATTAAATGGATTCGCTCACCGTGAAATTCCATGTTCCGAACACGCTACATGCATCACGGATGTGACAAATATTCACTTCAGAGTTGTTAGCAAGTAGATTACAGCACTTTCATCCACCATACAAGGCTTACTGACACTTTGAAGAATTTCCTCAGATTTCACAGGTTAGTTTTAACGCCAGTTTTGAAAATGAGGCAGATTTGGCCGATAAATGCTCTTGGAGCGAGTTGTAACCAAAAGATATGTAATTTACCTAGTTTCACTCACCGTGACATTCCGTGTTCTGAACACGTTCAATGCATCACGGATTCAACAAACATTCTTTAATGAGTTGTGAACATGTGTATTATCGAACTTTCATCTACCTTACAATGCATATTTATACATAGAAAGTTTTATTCTGATTTAGTAGATTTCTCCTTATGTCAGTTTCTAAAATCATGCAGTTTTTGCAGAAAATCCCTCTTGGAGCGAGTTCTACCCAATAGACATGCAATTGACATAGAACCCGTCTTCGTGAAATTTCGTTATCCGAAAAAGCTACATGCATCACGGATTTGACAAATATTCACTACAGAATTTTTAGCATAAGGATTACCTAACTTTCATCCACCATAAAAGCCATATTGACACTTTGAAGCATTTTCTCATATTTTGAAAGTTTTTCCTAATACCACTATTGAAAATGAGACAGATTCGCAGAAAACTCCTCGTGGAGCGAGTAATTCCCAATAGAAATGTAATTTAGTTAATTTCCCTCACAGTGACATTCCAATTTCTGAACACGCTACATGCATCAAGGTTTCAACAAACTTTCTCGAATGAGTTGTGATCATGTAGATTACAGAACTTTCATCCACCATACATGGCACATTTACACCTAGAAACATTAACTCTGGATTTGCAGGGTTTTCCTCATGCCAGTTTCAAAAATCAGGCCGTTTTCTCAGGGAAAAATTTTTGAAGCGTATTCTAACCAATAGGCGTGTAATTTACATAGAATCCATCTCCGGGAATTTCAGTGACACGATCATGCTACATGCATAACGCTTTCTACAGATATACACCGCAGATTGTTTTGCATGTGGTTTTACGAACTTCCATCACAATACAAGGCATATTGACCCTTTGAAGCATTTTCTGAGATTTTGCGAATATTATCAAACGCCAGTTTCGAAAATGAGGCAGATTTCCCAGAAAAAACTCTTGCAGCGAGTTCTACCGTAGAGACATGTATTTTACATAGATTCACTCACCGTGATATTCTGTGTTCCAAACACGATTCACGTATCTCAGATTTGACAAATATTCACTACAGAGTTGTTAGCATGTGGATTACCAAACTTTCATCCACCATACAAGGCATATATACACCGAGAATGTATTAATCTGTTTTTGCAGGGTTTTCCTATCTCCAGTTTCGAAAATAAGGCCGATTTCTCAGGAAAAATCACTTGGACTGAATTCTAACCAAGAGAAATGTAATTTACATAAAATCCCTGGCCGTGGAATTCCGTGTTCCAAACATGCTACATGCAGAAATGATTCGCCAAATATTCACTACAAAATTGTTAGCATGTGGATTACAGAACTTTCATCACAATATATTGAATATTGATTCTTAGAAGTATTTTCTCAGATTTTGCAGCGTTTTGCAAATGCCAGTTTCAAAAATGATGATGTTTTCGCCGAAAAACTCTCTCGGAGCGAGTTCTACCCAATAGAGAAGTAATTTACATTGTTTCAATCACCGTGAAATTCAACGTTATGATCACGGTACATGCATCATGGATTAGAAAAAGATTATTTAATATGTTGTGAAAATGTGGATTACCGAACTTTCTTGCAACATAAAGGCACATTTACACCTGCAAATATTGACTCCCGTTTTGCAGCTTTTTCCAAACTTCAGATTCGATAATCATGCAATTTTCGCAGAAACATTCTCTTCTAGCTCGTTCTATTCAATAGAATTGTACTTTACATAAATTCATTACCGTGAAAGTCCGTTTTCCTAAAGCGCTTCATGAATCACGGTTTAAAAATTAATTACTACACTGTTGTTAACCTGTGGATTACCGGACTTTCATTCACCATTCAAGGCATATTGACACTTAGAAGCATTTTCTCAGATTTCACAGGGTTCTCCTAATGGCAGTTTTGAAAATGAGGCACATTACCCAGAAAAATTCTCTTCAAGCGAGTTCTACCCAATAGATATGTAACTTCCATTGTTTCCTTCACTATGACAATCCGTATTCCAAACACGTTACATGCATCACGAATTTGACAAACATTCTTTAATGAGTGTGAGCATGTGGATTACCGAACTTTCATCCACCATAAAAGGCATATTTACACCTTGGAGTAGTTACTCTGATTTTGCAGGTTTTTCCTAACATCCAGGTTCGAAAATCATGAAATTTTTGCAGAAAAATTCAATTCAAGCGAGTTCTATCCAGTAGAATTGTGATTTTCAGTTTCACTCACCGAGACATTCCATGTTCCGAAAACGTTACAATTCATTGGGCTTCGACAAACGTTATTTAATGACCGTGAGCATGTGGATTACCGATTTTTCAACCACAATACAAGGCATATTTACACCTAGAATCATTTAATTAGATTTTGCAGGTTTTCCTAACGACAGTTACGAAAATCAGGAGGTTTTTGCAGAAAAAGTCTCTTGGTGCATGTTCTATCCTATAGACATATCATTTTCATAGAAACGGTCACCGTAACATTCCGTGTTCCAAAAATGGTACATGCACCACGGATTCAACAATTATTCATTGCTGCGTCCTTAGCATGTGAATTACACATCTTTAATAACCCATTGAAGACATATTGTCACCTTAAAGCATTTACTCAGATTATGCAGCGATTTCATAAAAGCAGTTTCCAAACTGAGGCAGATTTTTCAGTAAAATGCTCCTGGAGCGTGTTCTACCCAATAGATATGTAATTTACATAGTTTCCCTCACCGTGACATTCCGTGTTCCGAACACGCTACATGCATCACGGATGTGACAATTATTCACTTTAGAGTTGTTAGCAAGTAGATTAAAGCACTTTCGTCCACCATACAAAGCTTACTGACACTTTGAAAAATTTTCTCAGATTTCACAGGTTTGATTTAACGCCAGTTTTGAAAATGAGACAGATTTGGCCGAAAAATGCTCTTGGAACGAGTTGTACCCAAAAGATATGTAATTTACCTAGTTTCACTCACCGTGACATTCCGTGTTCTGAACACGTTCCATGCATCACGGATTCAACAAACATTCTTTAATGAGTTGTGAACATGTGTATTATCGAACTTTCATCCACCTTACAATGCATATTTATACATAGAAATTTTTATTCTGATTTAGTAGATTTGTCCGAATGTCGGTTTCTAAAAACCATGCAGTTTTGCAGAAAAATTCTCTTGGAGCGATTTCTACAGAAGAGACATGCATTTTACATAGATTTGCTCACCGTGATATTCTGTGTTCCAAACACGCTTCACGTATCTCGGATTCGACCAATATACACTAAAAATTTGTTAGCATTTGGATTACCGAACTTTCATCACAATACATTGAATATTGATTCTTTGAAGTATTTTCTCAGATTTGCAGCGATTTGCAAATGCCAGTTTCAAAAATGACGAAGTTTTCGCCGAAAAACTCTCTCCGAGCTAGTTGTACCCAATAGAGAATTAATTTACATTGTTTCAATCACCGTGAAATTCCACGTTCAGAAAACGGTACATTCATCATGCATTAGAAAAAGATTTTTAATATGTTGTGACAATGTGGATTACCGATCTTTCTTGCAACATAAAGGCACATTTACACCTACAAATATTGACTCCCGTTTTGCAGCATTTTCCAAACTTCAGATACGATAAACATGCAATTTTCACAGAAACATTCTCTTCTAGCTCGTTCTACTCAATAGAATTGTAATTTACATAATTTCATTACCGTGAAATTCCGTTTTCCAAAAGTGCTACATGAATCACGGTTTAAAGAATAATTACTACACTGTTATTAACATGTGGATTACCGGACTTTCATTCACCATTCAAGGCATATTGACACTTAGAAGCATTTTCTCAGATTTCACAGTGTTCTCCTAATGGCAGTTTGGAAAATGAGGCACATTTCGCAGAAAAATTCTCTTCAAGCGAGTTCTACCCAATAGACATGTAACTTGTATTGTTTCCTTCACTATGACATTCCGTGTTCCAAACACGTTTCATGCATCACGAATTCGACAAACATTCTTTAATGAGTGTGAGAATGTGGATTACCGAACTTTCATCCAACATATAAGGCATATTTACACCTAGAAGTAGTTATTCTGATTTCGCAGGTTTTTCCTAACATCCAGTTTCGAAAATCATGAAATTTTCACAAAAACATTCAATTCAAGCAAGTTCTATGCAGTAGAATTGGCATTTACAGTGCTTCACTCACCGAGACATTCCGTGTTCCGAAAATGTTACATTCATCACGGCTTCGACAAATATTATTTAATGACCGTGAGCATGTGCATTACCGATTTTTCAACCACAATACAAGGCATATTTACACCTAGAAACATTTACTTAGATTTCGCAGGTTTTCCTTATTTCAGTTAAAAAAATCAGGCAGTTTTCGAAGAAAAATCCTCTTGGTGTATGTTCTATCCAATAGACATCTCATTTTTATAGAAACGGTCACCGTAATATTCCGTGTTCCGATAATGGTTCATGCACCACGGATTCAACGAATATTCACTGCTGCGTCCTTAGCATGTGAATTACACATCTTTAACAACCCATTTAAGACATATTGTCACCTTAAAGCATTTACTCAGATTTTGCAGCGTTTTCATAACAGCAGTTTCCAAACTGAGGCACATTTTTCAGGAAAATGCTCCTGGAGCGTGTTCTAACGAATAGATATGTAATTTACATAGTTTCCCTGACCGTGACAGTCTGTGTTCCGAACACGCTACATACATCACGGATTTGACAAACATTTTTAATGAGTTGTGTACATGTGTATTACAGAACCTTCATCCACCATACAAGGCATTTGTACACCTAGAAACATTAACTATGAGTTCGCAGCATTTTCATAATAGCAGTTTTGAAAATCAGGCAGTTTACAAAGGAAAAAACTGTTGGAGCGTGTTCTACCCAATAGATATGTAAATTAAATGGATTCGCTCACCATGAAATTCCGTGTTCCGAACATGCTACATGCATCAAGGATGCGAAAAATATTCACTTCAGAGATGTTAGCAAGTAGATTACAGCACTTTCATCCACCATACAAGGCTTACTGACACTTTGAAGAATTTTCTCAGATTTCACAGATTAGTTTTAAAGCCAGTTTTGAAAATGAGGCAGATTTGGCCGAAAAAAGCTCTTGGAGCGAGTTGTACCCAAAAGATATGTAATTTACCTAGTTTCACTCACCGTGACATTCCGTGTTCTGAACACGTTCAATGCATCACGGATTCAACAAACATTCTTTAATGAGTTGTGAACATGTGTATTATCGAACTTTCATCCACCTTACAATGCATATTTATACATAGAAAGTTTTATTCTGATTTAGTAGATTTCTCCTAATGTCAGTTTCTAAAATCATGCAGTTTTGCAGAAAAATCCTCTTGGAGCGAGTTCTACCCAATAGACATGCAATTGACATAGAACCCGTCATCGTGAAATTCTGTGTTCCGAAAAAGCTACATGCATCACGGATTCGAGAAATATTCACTAAAGAGTTGTTAGCATAAGGATTACCGAACTTTCATCCACCATACAAGGCATATTAACACCTAGAAATTGTTACTCTGATTTCGCAGGTTTTTCCGAACATCCAGTTTTGATAATCATGAAATTTTCGCAGAAACATTCAATTCAAGCGAGTTCTATCCAGTAGAATTGTTATTTTCAGAGTTTCACTCACCGAGACATTCCGTGTTCCGAAAAAGATACATTCATCACGGCTTTGACAAACGTTATTTAATGACCGTGAGCATGTGGATTACCGATTTTTCAACCACAATACAAGGCATATTTACACCTAGAAACATTTACTTAGATTTCGCAGGTTTTCCTATTGTCAGTTAAGAAAATCAGGCAGTTTTCGCAGAAAAATTCTCTTGGTGCATGTTCTATCCAATAGACATCTCATTTTCATAGATACGGTCACCGTAATATTCCGTGTTCCGAAAACGGTACATGCACCACGGATTCAACCAATATTCACTGCTGAGTCCTTAGCATGTGAATTACACATCTTTAACAACCCATTGAAGACATATTGTCACCTTAAAGCATTTACTCAGATTTTGCAGCGTTTTCATAACAGCAGTTTCCAAACTGAGGCATATTTTTCAGTAAAATACTCCTGGAGTGTGTTCCAACCAATAGATATGTAATTTACATAGTTTCCCTCATCGTGACAGTCCGTGTTCCGAACATGCTACATGCATCACGGATGCGACAAATATTCACTACAGAGTTGTTAGCAAGTAGATTACAGCACTTTCATCCACCATACAAAGCTTACTGACACTTTGAAGAATTTTCTCATATTTCAGAGGTTAGTTTTAACGCCAGTTTTGAAATGAGGCAGATTTGGCAGAAATATTTTCTTGGATCGAGTTGTACCCAAATGTTATGTAATTTAATAAGTTTCACACACCGTGACATTCTGTGTTCTGAACACGTTCCATGCATCACGGATTCAAAAAACATTCTTTAATGAGTTGTGAACATGTGTTTTAACGAACTTTCATCCACCTTACAATACATATTTATACATAGAATGTTTTATTCTGATTTAGTAGATTTCTCCTAATGTCAGTTTCTAAAATCATGCAGTTTTTGCAGAAAAATCCTCTTTCAGCGAGTTCTACCCAATAAACATGCAATTTACATAGAACCCGTCATCGTGAAATTCCTTGTTCCAAAAAAGCTACATGCATCACGGATTCGACAAATATTCACTACAGAGTTGTTAGCATAAGGATTACCGAACTTTCATCCACCATAAATCCATAATGACTTTTGAATAATTTTAACATATTTCGAAAGTTTTTCCTAATACCACTTTTGAAAATGAGACAGATTCGCAGAAAACTCCTCGTGAAGCGAGTATTTCCCAATAGAAATGTAATTTAATTAATTTCCCTAACAGTGACATTCCAATTTCTGATCACGGTACATGCATCAAGGTTTCAACATACTTTATCGAAGGGGTTGTGAACATGTATATTACAGAACTTTCATCCACCATACTTGGCACATTTACACCTAGAAACATTAACTCTGGATTTGCAGGTTTTTCCTCATGCCAGTTTCAAAAATCAGGCCATTTTCTCAGGGAAAAATTTTTGGAGTGTATTCTAACCAATAGGCGTGTAATTTACATAGACTCCATCGCCGGGAATTTCCGTGACACGATCATGCTACATGCATAACGATATCTACAAATATTCACCGCAGATATGTTTGCATGTGGTTTTACGAACTTCCATCACAATAAAAGGCATATTGACCCTTTGAAGCATTTTCTGAGATTTTGCGAATATTATCAAACGCCAGTTTCGAAAATGAGGCATAGTTCCCAGAAAAACCTCTTGCCGCGAGTTCTACCGCAGAGATATGTATTTTACATAGATTCACTCACCGTGATATTCTGTGTTCCAAACACGATTCACGTATCTCACATTTGACAAATATTCGCTACAGACCTGTTAGCATGCGTATTACGAAACTTTCATCCACCATACAAGGCATACTTACCCCGAGAATCTATTAATCTGTGTTTGCAGTGTTTTCCTACGGCCAGTTTCAAAAATAAGGCCGATTTCTCAGGAAAAATCACTTGGAGTGAATTCTAACCAAGAGAAATGTAATTTACATAAATTCCCTGGCCGTGGAATTCCGTGTTCTGAACATGCTACATGAAGAAAGGATTCGACAAATATTCACTACAAATTTGTTAGCATGAGGATTATCGAACTTTAATTACAATACTTTGAATATTGATTCTTAGAAGTATTTTCTCAGATTTTGCAGCGTTTTGCAAATGCCAGTTTCAAAAATGATGAAGTTTTCTCCGAAAAACACTCTCGGAGCCAGTTCTACCCAATAGAGAAGTAATTTACATTGTTTCAACCACCGTGAAATTCAACGTTATGATCACGGTACATGCATCACGGATTAGAAAAAGATTCTTTAATATGTTGTGAAAATGTGGATTACAGAACTTTCTTGCAACATAAAGGCACATTTACACCTACAAATATTGACTCCCGTTTTGCAGCTTTTTCCAAACTTCAGATTCGATAATCATGCAATTTTCGCAGAAACATTCTCTTCTAGCTCGTTCTACTCAATAGAATTATAATTTATATAATTTCATTACCGTGAAATTCCGTTTTCCTAAAGCGCTACATGAATCACGGTTTAAAAAATAATTACTACACTGTTATTATCATGTGGATTACAGGACTTACATTCACCATTCAAGGCATATTGACACTTAGAAGCATTTTCTCAGATTTCACAGGGTTCTCCTAATGGCAGTTTTGAAAATGAGGCACATTACGCAGAAAAATACTCTTCAAGCGAGTTCTACAAAATAGACCTGTAACTTACATTGTTTCCTTCACTATGACATTCCGTATTCCAAACACGTTACATGCATCACGAATTCGACCAACATTCTTTAATGAGTGTGAGCATGTGGAGTACCTAACTTTCATCCACCATACAAAGCATATTTACACCTAGAAGTAGTTATTCTAATTTCGCAGGTTTTTCCTAACATCCAGGTTCGAAAATCATGAAATTTTCGTAGAAACATTCAATTCAAGCGAGTTCTATCCAGTAGAATTGTTATTTTCAGAGTTTCACTCACCGAGACATTCCATGTTCATAAAACGTTACAATTCATTCGGCTTCGTCAAACGTTATTTAATGACCGTGATCATGTGGATTACCGATTTTTCATCCACAATACAAGGCATATTTACACCTAGAAACTTTTACTTAGATTTCGCAGGTTTTCCTAAGTTCAGTTACGAAAATCAGGAGATTTTTGCAGAAAAACGCTGTTGGTGCATGTTCTATCCAATAGACATCTCATTTACATAGATACGGTCACCGTAACATTCCGTGTTCCGAAAACGTAACATGCACCACAGATTCAACCAATATTCACGGCTGAGTCCTTAGCAGGTGATTTACATATCTTTAATAACCCTTTGAAGACATATTGTCACCTTAAAGCATTTACTCAGATTTTGCAGCGTTTTCATAACAGCAGTTTCTAAACTGAGGCAGATTTTTCAGTAAAATGCTCCTGGAGCGTGTTCAAACCAATAGATATCTAATTTACATAGTTTCCCTCACCGTGACAGTTCGTGTTCCGAACACGCTACATACATCACGGATTTGACAAACATTTTTAATGAGTTGTGTACATGTGTATTACAGAACCTTCATTCACCATACAAGGCATAGGTAGACCTAGAAACATTAACTCTGAGTTTGCAGCTTTTTCCTAATAGCAGTTTCGGAAATCAGGCAGTTTACAAAGGAAAAAACTGTAGGAGTATGTTCTACCCAATGGATATGTAAATTAAATGGATTCGCTCACCGTGAAATTCCGTGTTCATAACACGCTACAACCAGAAAAATTTCGACAAAAATACACTACAGAGTTGTTTGCATGTGGATTACAGGACTTTCATCAAAATAGAAGGCATATTGATGCTTAGAAGCATTTTCTCTGATTTCGCAGAGCTTTCCAAACGCCGTTTCCAAAATGAGGCAGATATCAAGGCAAAGACCTCTTGGAGCGGGTCTAACCAATAGACGTGTAATTAACATGGATTCGCTCACCGTGAATTTCCGTGTTCCGAACACGCTACATGCATCACAGATGCGACAAAAATTCACTTCAGAGTTGTTAGCAAGTAGATTACAGCACTTTCGTCAACTATACAAGGCTTACTGACACTTTGAAGAATTTTCTCAGAATTCAAAGTATAGTTTTAACGCCAGTTTTGAAAATGAGGCAGATTTAGCCAAAAAATGCTCTTGGAACGAGTTGTACCCAAAAGATATGTAATTTACCTAGTTTCACTCAGCATGACATTCCGTGTCCTGAACACGTTCCATGCATCACGGATTCAACAAACATTCTTTAATGAGTTGTGAACATGTGTATTATCGAACCTTTCTCCACCTTACACTGCATATTTATACATAGAAATTTTATTCTGATTTAGTAGATTTCTCCTAATGTCAGTTTCTAAAATCATGCAGTTTTGCAGAAAAATCCTCTTGGAGCGATTTCTACAGAAGAGATATTCATTTTACATAGATTCGCTCACCGTGATATTCTGTGTTCCAAACACGCTTCACGTATCTCGGATTCGAACAATATTCACTACAGAGTTGTTAGCATGCGGATTACCAAGCTTTCATCCACCATACAAGGCATATTTACACCGAGAATCTATTAATCTGTGTTTGCAGGATTTTCCTATCTCCAGATTCGAAAATAAGTCTGATTTCTCAGGAAAAATCACTTGGAGTGAATTCTAACCAAGAGAAATGTAATTTACATAAATTCTCTGGCCGTGGAATTCCGTGTTCTGAACATGCTACATGAAGAAAGGATTCGACAAATATTCACTACAAATTTGTTAGCATGTGGATTACCGAACTTTCATCACAATACATTGAATATTGATTCTTAGAAGTATTTTCTCAGATTTTGCAGGGTTTTGCAAATGCCAGTTTCAAAAATGACGAAGCTTTTGCCGAAAAACCATCTCGGAGCAAGTTCTACCCAATAGAGAAGTAATTTACATTGTTTCAATCATCGTGAAATTCAACGTTATGATCACGGTACATGCATCACGGATTAGAAAAAGATTCTTTAATATTTTGTGAAAATGTGGATTACCGAACTTTCTTGCAACATAAAGGCACATTTACACCTACAAATATTGACTCCCGTTTTGCAGCTTTTTCCAAAATTCAGATTCGATAATCATGCAATTTTCGCAGAAACATTCTCTTCTAGCTCGTTCTACTCAATAGAATTGTAATTTACATCGTTTCATTACCGTGAATTTCAGTTTTCCTAAAGCGCTACATGAATCACGGTTTAAAAAATAATTACTACACTGTTATTAACAAGTGGATTACCGGATTTTCATTCACTATTCAAGGCATATTGACACTTAGAAGCATTTTCTCAGATTTCACAGCGTTCTTCTAATGGCAGTTTTGAAAATGAGGCACAATTCGCAGAAAAATACTCTTCAAGCGAGTTCTACCCAATAGACATGTAACTTCAATTGTTTCCTTCACTAGGACATTCCGTATTCCAAACACGTTACATGCATCACGAATTCGACAAACATACTTTAATGAGTGTGAGCATGTGGATTACCGAACTTTCATCCACCATACAAGGCATATTTACACCTAGAAGTAGTT
Organism: Camelus dromedarius; assembly: GCF_036321535.1. NCBI lineage: Eukaryota > Metazoa > Chordata > Mammalia > Artiodactyla > Camelidae > Camelus > Camelus dromedarius. The sequence goes on along the minus strand of NW_026989779.1, from coordinate 1,359,324 downwards.
ATTCTGATTTCGCAGATTTTTGAAAACATGCAGTTTCGACAATCATGAAATTTTCACAGAAACATTCAATTCAAGGGAGTTCTATCCAGTAGAATTATTATTTTCAGAGTTTCACTCACCGAGACATTCCGTGTTCCGAAAACTTTACAATTCATCACAGCTTTGATAAACATTATTTAATGACCGTGTGCATGTGGTTTACCGATTTTTCAACCACAATACAAGGCATATTTATACCTAGAAACATTTACTTAGATTTCGCAGGTTTCCCTAACGTCAGTTACGAAAATCAGGCAGTTTTTGTAGAAAAATTCTCTTGGTGCATGTTCTATCCAATAGACATCTCATTTTCATAGAAACGGTCACCGTAAGATTCCGTGTTCCAAAAACGTTACATGCAACACGGATTCAACCCATATTCACGGCTGAGTCCTTAGCATATTAATTACTCATTTTTAATAACCCATTGAAGTAATATTGTTACATTAAATTATTTACTCATATTTTGCAGCGTTTTCATAACAGCAGTTTCCAATCTGAGGCAGATTTTTCATTAAAATGCTCCTGGAGCGTGTTCTAACTAATAGATATGTAATTTACATAGTTTCACTCACCGTGACAGTCCGTGTCCCGAACATGCTACATGCATCAAGGATGCGACAAATATTCACTTCAGAGTTGTTAGCAAGTAGATTACAGCACTTTCATCCACCATACAAGGCTTACTGACACTTTGAAGAATTTTCTCAGATTTCAGAAGTTAGTTTTAAAGCCAGTTTTGAAAATGAGGCAGATTTGGCCGAAAAAAGCTCTTGGAGCGAGTTGTACCCAAAAGATATGTAATTTACCTAGTTTCACTCACCGTGACATTCCGTGTTCTGAACACGTTCCATGCATGACAGATTCAACAAACATTCTTTAATGAGTTGTGAACATGTGTATTATCGAACTTTCATCCACCTTACAATGCATATTTATACATAGAAAGTTTTATTCTGATTTAGTAGATTTCTCCTAATGTCAGTTTCTAAAATCATGCAGTTTTGCAGAAAAATCCTCTTGGAGCGAGTTCTACCCAATAGACATGCAATTGACATAGAACCCGTCATCGTGAAATTCTGTGTTCCGAAAAAGCTACATGCATCACGGATTTGACAAATATTCACTACAGAGTTGTTAGCATAAGGATTACCGAACTTTCATCCACCATAAAAGCCATATTTACACTTTGAAGCATTTTCTCATATTTCGAAAGTTTTTCCTAATACCACTTTTGAAAATGAGACAGATTCGCAGAAAAATCCTCGTGGAGCGAGTAATTCCCAATAGAAATGTAATTTACTTAATTTCCCTCACAGTGACATTCCAATTTCTGAACACGCTACATGCATCAAGGTTTCAACAAACTTTCTCGAATGAGTTGTGAACATGTAGATTACAGAACTTTCATCCACCATACATGGCACATTTACACCTAGAAACATTAACTCTGAATTTGCAGGTTTCTCCTCATGCCAGTTTCAAAAATCAGGCCGTTTTCTCAGGGAAAAATTTTTGGAGCGAATTCTAACCAATAGGTGTGTAATTTACATAGACTCCATCGCCGGGAATTTCCGTGACACGATCACGTTACATGCATAACGCTTTCTACAAATATACACCGCAGATTGGTTTGCATGTGGTTTTACGAACTTCCATCACAATACAAGTCACATTGACCCTTTGAAGCATTTTCTGAGATTTTGCCAATATTATCAAACGCCAGTTTCAAAAATGAGGCAGATTTCCCAGAAAAAACTCTTGCCGCGAGTTCTACCGTAGAGACATGTATTTTAAATAGATTCACTCACCGTGATATTCTGTGTTCCAAAGACGATTCACGTATCTCAGATTTGACAAATATTCACTACAGAGTTGTTAGCATTTGGATTACCAAGCTTTCAACCACCATACAAGGCATATTTACACCGAGAATTTATTAATCTGTGTTTGCAGGGTTTTCCTATCTCCAGTTTCGAAAATAAGTCCGATTTCTCAGGAAAAATCACTTGGAGTGAATTCTAACCAAGAGAAATGTAATTTACATAAATTCCCTGGCCGTGGAATTCCGTGTTCTGAACATGCTACATGCAGATAGTATTCGACAAATATTCACTACAAATTTGTTAGCATGTGGATTACCGAACTTTCATCACAATACATTTAATATTGATTCTTAGAAGTATTTTCTCAGATTTTGCAGAGTTTTGCAAATGCCAGTTTCAAAAATGACGAAGTTTTCGCCGAAAAACCCTCTCGGAGCGAGTTCTACCCAATAGAGAAGTAATTTACATTGTTTCAATCACCGTGAAATTCAACGTTCTGAACACTGTACAAGCATCACGGATTAAAAAAAGATTCTTTAGTATGTTGTGATAATGTGGATTACCAAACTTTCTTGCAACATAAAGGCACATTTACACCTACAAATATTGACTCCCGTTTTGCAGCTTTTTCCAAACTTCAGATTCGATAATCATGCAATTTTCGCAGAAACATTCTCTTCTAGCTCGTTCTACTCAATAGAATTGTAATTTACATCGTTTCATTACTGTGAAATTCCGTTTTCCTAAAGCGCTACATGAATCACGGTTTAAAAAATAATTACTACACTGTTATTAACATGTGGATTACCGGACTTTCATTCACCATTCAAGGCATATTGACACTTAGAAGCTTTTTCTCAGATTTCACAGGGTTCTCCTAATGGCAGTTTTGAAAATGAGGCACATTTCACAGAAAAATTCTCTTCAAGCGAGTTCTACCCAATAGACATGTAACTTCCAATGTTTCCTTCACTATGACATTCCGTATTCCAAACACGTTACATGCATCACGAATTCGACAAACATTCTTTAATGAGTGTGAGCATGTGGATTACCGAACTTTCATCCACCATACAAGGCATATTTACACCTAGATGTTTTTACTCTGATTTCGCATGTTTTTCCTAACATCCAGTTTCGAAAATCATGAAATTTTCGCAGAAACATTCAATTCAAGCGAGTTCTATCCAGTAGAATTGTTATTTTCAGAGTTTCACTCACCGAGACATTCCGTGTTCCGAAAAAGATACATTCATCACCGCTTCGACAAACGTTATTTAATGACCGTGAGCATGTGGATTACCGATTTTTCAACCACAATACAAGGCATATTTACACCTAGAAACATTTACTTAGATTTCGCAGGTTTTCCTATTGTCAGTTAAGAAAATCAGGCAGTTTTCGCAGAAAAATTCTCTTGGTGCATGTTCTATCCAATAGACATCTCATTTTCATAGATACGGTCACCGTAACATTCCGTGTTCCGAAAACGGTACATGCACCACGGATTCAACCAATATTCACTGCTGAGTCCTTAGCATGTGAATTACACATCTTTAACAACCCATTGAAGACATATTGTCACCTTAAAGCATTTACTCAGATTTTGCAGCGTTTTCATAACAGCAGGTTCCAATCTGAGGCAGATTTTTCAGTAAAATGCTCCTGGAGTGTGTTCTAACCAATAGATTTGTAATTTACATAGTTTCCCTGACCGTGACAGTCCGTGTTCCGAACACGCTACATACATCACGGATTTGACAAACATTTTTAATGAGTTGTGTACATGTGTATTGCAAAACTTTCATCCACCATACAAGGCATATGTACACCTAGAAACATTAACTCTGAGTTCACAGCTTTTTCCTACTAGCAGTTTCGAAAATCAGGCAGTTTACAAAGGAAAAAACAGTTGGAGCGTGTTCTACCCAATAGATATGTAAATTAAATGGATTCGCTCACCGTGAAATTCCGTGTTCTGAACACGCTACATGCATCACGGATGCGACAAATATTCACTTCAGAGTTGTTAGCAAGTAGATTACAGCACTTTCATCCACCATACAAGGCTTACTGACACTTTGAAGAATTTTCTCAGATTTCACAGGTTAGTTTTAACGCCAGTTTTGAAAATGAGGCAGATTTGGCCGAAAAATGCTCTTGGAGCGAGTTGTACCCAAAAGATATGTAATTTACCTAGTTTCACTCACCGTGACATTCCGTGTTCTGAACACGTTCCATGAATCACGGATTCAACAAACATTCTTTAATGAGTTGTGAACATGTGTAGTATCGAACTTTCATCCACCTTACAATGCATATTTATACATAGAAAGTTTTATTCTGATTTAGTAGATTTCTCCTAATGTCAGTTTCTAAAACCATGCAGTTTTGCAGAAAAATCTTCTTGGAGCGAGTTCTACCCAATAGACATGCAATTGACATAGAACCCGTCATCGTGAAATTCTGTGTTCCGAAAAAGCTACATGCATCACGGATTCGACAAATATTCACTACAGAGTTGTTAGCATAAGGATTACCGAACTTTCATCCACCATAAAAGCCATATGGACACTTTGAAGCATTTTCTCATATTTCAAAAGTTTTTCCTAATACCACTTTTGAAAATGAGACAGATTCTCAGAAAAATCCTCGTGGAGCGAGTAATTCCCAATAGAAATGTAATTTACTTAATTTCCCTCACAGTGACATTCCAATTTCTGAACACGCTACATGCATCAAGGTTTCAACAAACTTTCTCGAATGAGTTGTGAACATGTAGATTACAGAACTTTCATCCACCATACATGGCACATTTACACCTAGAAACATTAACTCTGAATTTGCAGGTTTCTCCTCATGCCAGTTTCAAAAATCAGGCCGTTTTCTCAGGGAAAAATTTTTGGAGCGAATTCTAACCAATAGGTGTGTAATTTACATAGACTCCATCGCCGGGAATTTCCGTGACACGATCACGTTACAGGCATAACGCTTTCTACAAATATTCACTGCAGATTGGTTTGCATGTGGTTTTACGAACTTCCACCACAATACAAGGCACATTGACCCTTTGAAGCATTTTCTGAGATTTTGCGAATATTATCAAACGCCAGTTTCAAAAATGAGGCAGATTTCCCAGAAAAACATCTTGCCTAGATTTCTACCGTAGAGACATGTATTTTAAATAGATTCACTCACCATGATATTCTGTGTTCCAAACACGATTCACGTATCTCAGATTTGACAAATATTCACTACAGAGTTGTTAGCATGCGGATTACCAAACTTTCATCCACCATACAAGGCATATTTACACCGAGAATCTATTCATCTGTGTTTGCAGGGTTTTCCTATATCCAGTTTCGAAAATAAGTCCGATTTCTCAGGAAAAAGCACTTGTGGTGAATTCTAACCAAGAGAAATGTAAATTACATAAATTCCCTGGCCGTGGAATTCCGTTTTCTGAACATGCTACATGCAGATAGTATTCGACAAATATTCACTACAAATTTGTTAGCATGTGGATTACCGAACTTTCATCACAATACATTTAATATTGATTCTTAGAAGTATTTTCTCAGATTTTGCAGAGTTTTGCAAATGCCAGTTTCAAAAATGACGAAGTTTTCGCCGAAAAACCCTCTCGGAGCGAGTTCTACCCAATAGAGAAGTAATTTACATTGTTTCAATCACCGTGAAATTCAACGTTCTGAACACTGTACAAGCATCACGGATTAAAAAAAGATTCTTTAGTATGTTGTGATAATGTGGATTACCAAACTTTCTTGCAACATAAAGGCACATTTACACCTACAAATATTGACTCCCGTTTTGCAGCTTTTTCCAAACTTCAGATTCGATAATCATGCAATTTTCGCAGAAACATTCTCTTCTAGCTCGTTCTACTCAATAGAATTGTAATTTACATCGTTTCATTACTGTGAAATTCCGTTTTCCTAAAGCGCTACATGAATCACGGTTTAAAAAATAATTACTACACTGTTATTAACATGTGGATTACCGGACTTTCATTCACCATTCAAGGCATATTGACACTTAGAAGCTTTTTCTCAGATTTCACAGGGTTCTCCTAATGGCAGTTTTGAAAATGAGGCACATTTCACAGAAAAATTCTCTTCAAGCGAGTTCTACCCAATAGACATGTAACTTCCAATGTTTCCTTCACTATGACATTCCGTATTCCAAACACGTTACATGCATCACGAATTCGACAAACATTCTTTAATGAGTGTGAGCATGTGGATTACCGAACTTTCATCCACCATACAAGGCATATTTACACCTAGAAGTTTTTACTCTGATTTCGCATGTTTTTCCTAACATCCAGTTTCGAAAATCATGAAATTTTCGCAGAAACATTCAATTCAAGCGAGTTCTATCCAGTAGAATTGTTATTTTCAGAGTTTCACTCACCGAGACATTCCGTGTTCCGAAAAAGATACATTCATCACCGCTTCGACAAACGTTATTTAATGACCGTGAGCATGTGGATTACCGATTTTTCAACCACAATACAAGGCATATTTACACCTAGAAACATTTACTTAGATTTCGCAGGTTTTCCTATTGTCAGTTAAGAAAATCAGGCAGTTTTCGCAGAAAAATTCTCTTGGTGCATGTTCTATCCAATAGACATCTCATTTTCATAGATACGGTCACCGTAACATTCCGTGTTCCGAAAACGGTACATGCACCACGGATTCAACCAATATTCACTGCTGAGTCCTTAGCATGTGAATTACACATCTTTAACAACCCATTGAAGACATATTGTCACCTTAAAGCATTTACTCAGATTTTGCAGCGTTTTCATAACAGCAGGTTCCAATCTGAGGCAGATTTTTCAGTAAAATGCTCCTGGAGTGTGTTCTAACCAATAGATTTGTAATTTACATAGTTTCCCTGACCGTGACAGTCCGTGTTCCGAACACGCTACATACATCACGGATTTGACAAACATTTTTAATGAGTTGTGTACATGTGTATTGCAAAACTTTCATCCACCATACAAGGCATATGTACACCTAGAAACATTAACTCTGAGTTCACAGCTTTTTCCTACTAGCAGTTTCGAAAATCAGGCAGTTTACAAAGGAAAAAACAGTTGGAGCGTGTTCTACCCAATAGATATGTAAATTAAATGGATTCGCTCACCGTGAAATTCCGTGTTCTGAACACGCTACATGCATCACGGATGCGACAAATATTCACTTCAGAGTTGTTAGCAAGTAGATTACAGCACTTTCATCCACCATACAAGGCTTACTGACACTTTGAAGAATTTTCTCAGATTTCACAGGTTAGTTTTAACGCCAGTTTTGAAAATGAGGCAGATTTGGCCGAAAAATGCTCTTGGAGCGAGTTGTACCCAAAAGATATGTAATTTACCTAGTTTCACTCACCGTGACATTCCGTGTTCTGAACACGTTCCATGAATCACGGATTCAACAAACATTCTTTAATGAGTTGTGAACATGTGTATTATCGAACTTTCATCCACCTTACAATGCATATTTATACATAGAAAGTTTTATTCTGATTTAGTAGATTTCTCCTAATGTCAGTTTCTAAAACCATGCAGTTTTGCAGAAAAATCTTCTTGGAGCGAGTTCTACCCAATAGACATGCAATTGACATAGAACCCGTCATCGTGAAATTCTGTGTTCCGAAAAAGCTACATGCATCACGGATTCGACAAATATTCACTACAGAGTTGTTAGCATAAGGATTACCGAACTTTCATCCACCATAAAAGCCATATGGACACTTTGAAGCATTTTCTCATATTTCAAAAGTTTTTCCTAATACCACTTTTGAAAATGAGACAGATTCTCAGAAAAATCTTCGTGGAGCGAGTAATTCCCAATAGAAATGTAATTTACTTAATTTCCCTCACAGTGACATTCCAATTTCTGAACACGCTACATGCATCAAGGTTTCAACAAACTTTCTCGAATGAGTTGTGAACATGTAGATTACAGAACTTTCATCCACCATACATGGCACATTTACACCTAGAAACATTAACTCTGAATTTGCAGGTTTCTCCTCATGCCAGTTTCAAAAATCAGGCCGTTTTCTCAGGGAAAAATTTTTGGAGCGAATTCGAACCAATAGGTGTGTAATTTACATAGACTCCATCGCCGGGAATTTCCGTGACACGATCACGCTACATGCATAACGCTTTCTACAAATATTCACCGCAGATTGGTTTGCATGTGGTTTTACGAACTTCCATCACAATACAAGGCATATTGACCCTTTGAAGCATTTTCTGAGATTTTGCGAATATTATCAAATGCCTGTTTCGAAAATGAGGCAGATTTCCCAGACAAAACTCTTGCTGCGAGTTCTACCGTAGAGACATTTATTTTACATAGATTCACTCACCGTGATATTCTGTGTTCCAAACACGATTCACGTATCTCAGATTTGACAAATATTCACTACAGAGTTGTTAGCATGCGGATTACCAAACTTTCATCCACCATACAAGGCATATTTACACCGAGAATCTATTCATCTGTGTTTGCAGGGTTTTCCTATATCCAGTTTCGAAAATAAGTCCGATTTCTCAGGAAAAAGCACTTGTGGTGAATTCTAACCAAGAGAAATGTAAATTACATAAATTCCCCTGGCCGTGGAATTCCATGTTCTGAACATGCTACATGCAGAAAGGATTCGACAAATATTCACTACAAATTTGTTAGCATGTGGATAACCGAACTTTCATCACAATACATTGAATATTGATTCTTAGAAGAATTTTCTCAGATTTTGCAGCGTTTTGCAAATGCCAGTTTCAAAAATGACGAAGTTTTCGCCAAAAAACTCTCTCGGAGCGAGTTCTACCCAATAGAGAAGTAATTTACATTGTTTCAATCACCGTGAAATTCAACGTTCTGAACACTGTACAAGCATCACGGATTAAAAAAAGATTCTTTAGTATGTTGTGATAATGTGGATTACCAAACTTTCTTGCAACATAAAGGCACATTTACACCTACAAATATTGACTCCCGTTTTGCAGCTTTTTCCAAACTTCAGATTCGATAATCATGCAATTTTCGCAGAAACATTCTCTTCTAGCTCGTTCTACTCAATAGAATTGTAATTTACATCGTTTCATTACTGTGAAATTCCGTTTTCCTAAAGCGCTACATGAATCACGGTTTAAAAAATAATTACTACACTGTTATTAACATGTGGATTACCGGACTTTCATTCACCATTCAAGGCATATTGACACTTAGAAGCTTTTTCTCAGATTTCACAGGGTTCTCCTAATGGCAGTTTTGAAAATGAGGCACATTTCACAGAAAAATTCTCTTCAAGCGAGTTCTACCCAATAGACATGTAACTTCCTATGTTTCCTTCACTATGACATTCCGTATTCCAAACACGTTACATGCATCACGAATTCGACAAACATTATTTAATGAGTGTGAGCATGTGGATTACCGAACTTTCATCCACCATACAAGGCATATTTACACCTAGAAGTTTTTACTCTGATTTCGCATGTTTTTCCTAACATCCAGTTTCGAAAATCATGAAATTTTCGCAGAAACATTCAATTCAAGCGAGTTCTATCCAGTAGAATTGTTATTTTCAGAGTTTCACTCACCGAGACATTCCGTGTTCCGAAAAAGATACATTCATCACCGCTTCGACAAACGTTATTTAATGACCGTGAGCATGTGGATTACCGATTTTTCAACCACAATACAAGGCATATTTACACCTAGAAACATTTACTTAGATTTCGCAGGTTTTCCTATTGTCAGTTAAGAAAATCAGGCAGTTTTCACAGAAAAATTCTCTTGGTGCATGTTCTATCCAATAGACATCTCATTTTCATAGATACGGTCACCGTAACATTCCGTGTTCCGAAAACGGTACATGCACCACGGATTCAACCAATATTCACTGCTGAGTCCTTAGCATGTGAATTACACATCTTTAACAACCCATTGAAGACATATTGTCACCTTAAAGCATTTACTCAGATTTTGCAGCGTTTTCATAACAGCAGGTTCCAATCTGAGGCAGATTTTTCAGTAAAATGCTCCTGGAGTGTGTTCTAACCAATAGATTTGTAATTTACATAGTTTCCCTGACCGTGACAGTCCGTGTTCCGAACACGCTACATACATCACGGATTTGACAAACATTTTTAATGAGTTGTGTACATGTGTATTGCAAAACTTTCATCCACCATACAAGGCATATGTACACCTAGAAACATTAACTCTGAGTTCACAGCTTTTTCCTACTAGCAGTTTCGAAAATCAGGCAGTTTACAAAGGAAAAAACAGTTGGAGCGTGTTCTACCCAATAGATATGTAAATTAAATGGATTCGCTCACCGTGAAATTCCGTGTTCTGAACACGCTACATGCATCACGGATGCGACAAATATTCACTTCAGAGTTGTTAGCAAGTAGATTACAGCACTTTCATCCACCATACAAGGCTTACTGACACTTTGAAGAATTTTCTCAGATTTCACAGGTTAGTTTTAACGCCAGTTTTGAAAATGAGGCAGATTTGGCCGAAAAATGCTCTTGGAGCGAGTTGTACCCAAAAGATATGTAATTTACCTAGTTTCACTCACCGTGACATTCCGTGTTCTGAACACGTTCCATGAATCACGGATTCAACAAACATTCTTTAATGAGTTGTGAACATGTGTATTATCGAACTTTCATCCACCTTACAATGCATATTTATACATAGAAAGTTTTATTCTGATTTAGTAGATTTCTCCTAATGTCAGTTTCTAAAACCATGCAGTTTTGCAGAAAAATCTTCTTGGAGCGAGTTCTACCCAATAGACATGCAATTGACATAGAACCCGTCATCGTGAAATTCTGTGTTCCGAAAAAGCTACATGCATCACGGATTCGACAAATATTCACTACAGAGTTGTTAGCATAAGGATTACCGAACTTTCATCCACCATAAAAGCCATATGGACACTTTGAAGCATTTTCTCATATTTCGAAAGTTTTTCCTAATACCACTTTTGAAAATGAGACAGATTCGCAGAAAAATCCTCGAGGAGCGAGTAATTCCCAATAGAAATGTAATTTACTTAATTTCCCTCACAGTGACATTCCAATTTCTGAACACGCTGCATGCATCAAGGTTTCAACAAACTTTCTCGAATGAGTTGTGAACATGTAGATTACAGAACTTTCATCCACCATACATGACACATTTACACCTAGAAACATTAACTCTGAATTTGCAGGTTTCTCCTCATGCCAGTTTCAAAAATCAGGCCGTTTTCTCAGGGAAAAATTGTTGGAGCGAATTCGAACCAATAGGTGTGTAATTTACATAGACTCCATCGCCGGGAATTTCCGTGACACGATCACGCTACATGCATAACGCTTTCTACAAATATTCACCGCAGATTGGTTTGCATGTGGTTTTACGAACTTCCATCACAATACAAGGCATATTGACCCTTTGAAGCATTTTCTGAGATTTTGCGAATATTATCAAATGCCTGTTTCGAAAATGAGGCAGATTTCCCAGACAAAACTCTTGCTGCGAGTTCTACCGTAGAGACATGTATTTTACATAGATTCACTCACCGTGATATTCTGTGTTCCAAACACGATTCACGTATCTCAGATTTGACAAATATTCACTACAGAGTTGTTAGCATGCGGATTACCAAACTTTCATCCACCATACAAGGCATATTTACACCGAGAATCTATTCATCTGTGTTTGCAGGGTTTTCCTATATCCAGTTTCGAAAATAAGTCCGATTTCTCAGGAAAAAGCACTTGGAGTGAATTCTAACCAAGAGAAATGTAAATTACATAAATTCCCTGGCCGTGGAATTCCATTTTCTGAACATGCTACATGCAGAAAGGATTCGACAAATATTCACTACAAATTTGTTAGCATGTGGATTACCGAACTTTCATCACAATACATTGAATATTGATTCTTAGAAGAATTTTCTCAGATTTTGCAGCGTTTTGCAAATGCCAGTTTCAAAAATGACGAAGTTTTCGCCAAAAAACACTCTCGGAGCGAGTTCTACCCAATAGAGAAGTAATTTACATTGTTTCAATCACCGTGAAATTCAACGTTCTGAACACTGTACATGCATCACGGATTAAAAAAAGATTCTTTAATATGTTGTGATAATGTGGATTACCAAACTTTCTTGCAACATAAAGGCACATTTACACCTACAAATATTGACTCCCGTTTTGCAGCTTTTTCCAAACTTCAGATTCGATAATCATGCAATTTTCGCAGAAACATTCTCTTCTAGCTCGTTCTACTCAATAGAATTGTAATTTACATCGTTTCATTACTGTGAAATTCCGTTTTCCTAAAGCGCTACATGAATCACGGTTTAAAAAATAATTACTACACTGTTATTAACATGTGGATTACCGGACTTTCATTCACCATTCAAGGCATATTGACACTTAGAAGCTTTTTCTCAGATTTCACAGGGTTCTCCTAATGGCAGTTTTGAAAATGAGGCACATTTCACAGAAAAATTCTCTTCAAGCGAGTTCTACCCAATAGACATGTAACTTCCAATGTTTCCTTCACTATGACATTCCGTATTCCAAACACGTTACATGCATCACGAATTCGACATACATTCTTTAATGAGTGTGAGCATGTGGATTACCGAACTTTCATCCACCATACAAGGCATATTTACACCTAGAAGTTTTTACTCTGATTTCGCATGTTTTTCCTAACATCCAGTTTCGAAAATCATGAAATTTTCGCAGAAACATTCAATTCAAGCGAGTTCTATCCAGTAGAATTGTTATTTTCAGAGTTTCACTCACCGAGACATTCCGTGTTCCGAAAAAGATACATTCATCACCGCTTCGACAAACGTTATTTAATGACCGTGAGCATGTGGATTACCGATTTTTCAACCACAATACAAGGCATATTTACACCTAGAAACATTTACTTAGATTTCGCAGGTTTTCCTATTGTCAGTTAAGAAAATCAGGCAGTTTTCGCAGAAAAATTCTCTTGGTGCATGTTCTACCCAATAGACATCTCATTTTCATAGATAAGGTCACCGTAACATTCCGTGTTCCGAAAACGGTACATGCACCACGGATTCAACCAATATTCACTGCTGAGTCCTTAGCATGTGAATTACACATCTTTAACAACCCATTGAAGACATATTGTCACCTTAAAGCATTTACTCAGATTTTGCAGCGTTTTCATAACAGCAGGTTCCAATCTGAGGCAGATTTTTCAGTAAAATGCTCCTGGAGTGTGTTCTAACCAATAGATTTGTAATTTACATAGTTTCCCTGACCGTGACAGTCCGTGTTCCGAACACGCTACATACATCACGGATTTGACAAACATTTTTAATGAGTTGTGTACATGTGTATTGCAAAACTTTCATCCACCATACAAGGCATATGTACACCTAGAAACATTAACTCTGAGTTCACAGCTTTTTCCTACTAGCAGTTTCGAAAATCAGGCAGTTTACAAAGGAAAAAACAGTTGGAGCGTGTTCTACCCAATAGATATGTAAATTAAATGGATTCGCTCACCGTGAAATTCCGTGTTCTGAACACGCTACATGCATCACGGATGCGACAAATATTCACTTCAGAGTTGTTAGCAAGTAGATTACAGCACTTTCATCCACCATACAAGGCTTACTGACACTTTGAAGAATTTTCTCAGATTTCACAGGTTAGTTTTAACGCCAGTTTTGAAAATGAGGCAGATTTGGCCGAAAAATGCTCTTGGAGCGAGTTGTACCCAAAAGATATGTAATTTACCTAGTTTCACTCACCGTGACATTCCGTGTTCTGAACACGTTCCATGAATCACGGATTCAACAAACATTCTTTAATGAGTTGTGAACATGTGTATTATCGAACTTTCATCCACCTTACAATGCATAATTATACGTAGAAAGTTTTATTCTGATTTAGTAGATTTCTACTAATGTCAGTTTCTAAAACCATGCAGTTTTGCAGAAAAATCTTCTTGGAGCGAGTTCTACCCAATAGACATGCAATTGACATAGAACCCGTCATCGTGAAATTCTGTGTTCCGAAAAAGCTACATGCATCACGGATTCGACAAATATTCACTACAGAGTTGTTAGCATAAGGATTACCGAACTTTCATCCACCATAAAAGCCATATGGACACTTTGAAGCATTTTCTCATATTTCAAAAGTTTTTCCTAATACCACTTTTGAAAATGAGACAGATTCTCAGAAAAATCCTCGTGGAGCGAGTAATTCCCAATAGAAATGTAATTTACTTAATTTCCCTCACAGTGACATTCCAATTTCTGAACACGCTACATGCATCAAGGTTTCAACAAACTTTCTCGAATGAGTTGTGAACATGTAGATTACAGAACTTTCATCCTCCATACATGGCACATTTACAACTAGAAACATTAACTCTGAATTTGCAGGATTCTCCTCATGCCAGTTTCAAAAATCAGGCCGTTTTCTCAGGGAAAAATTTTTGGAGCGAATTCTAACCAATAGGTGTGTAATTTACATAGACTCCATCGCCGGGAATTTCCGTGACACGATCACGCTACATGCATAACGCTTTCTACAAATATTCACTGCAGATTGGTTTGCATGTGGTTTTACGAACTTCCACCACAATACAAGGCACATTGACCCTTTGAAGCATTTTCTGAGATTTTGCGAATATTATCAAACGCCAGTTTCAAAAATGAGGCAGATTTCCCAGAAAAACATCTTGCCTAGATTTCTACCGTAGAGAAATGTATTTTAAATAGATTCACTCACCATGATATTCTGTGTTCCAAACACGATTCACGTATCTCAGATTTGACAAATATTCACTACAGAGTTGTTAGCATGCGGATTACCAAACTTTCATCCACCATACAAGGCATATTTACACCGAGAATCTATTCATCTGTGTTTGCAGGGTTTTCCTATATCCAGTTTCGAAAATAAGTCCGATTTCTCAGGAAAAAGCACTTGTGGTGAATTCTAACCAAGAGAAATGTAAATTACATAAATTCCCTGGCCGTGGAATTCCGTGTTCTGAACATGCTACATGCAGAAATGATTCGACAAATATTCACTACAAATTTGTTAGCATGTGGATTACCGAACTTTCATCACAATACATTGAATATTGATTCTTAGAAGAATTTTCTCAGATTTTGCAGCGTTTTGCAAATGCCAGTTCAAAAATGACGAAGTTTTCGCCAAAAAACCCTCTCGGAGCGAGTTCTACCCAATAGAGAAGTAATTTACATTGTTTCAATCACCGTGAAATTCAACGTTCTGAACACTGTACATGCATCACAGATTAAAAAAAGATTCTTTAATATGTTGTGAAAATGTGGATTACCAAACTTTCTTGCAACATAAAGGCACATTTACACCTACAAATATTGACTCCCGTTTTGCAGCTTTTTCCAAACTTCAGATTCGATAATCATTCTATTTTCGCAAAAACATTCTCTTCTAGCTCGTTCTACTCATTAGAATTGTAATTTACATCGTTTCATTACCATGAAATTCCGTTTTCATAAATGGCTACATGAATCACGGTTTAAAAAATAATTACTACACTGTTATTAACATGTGGATTACCGGACTTTCATTCACCATTCAAGGCATATTGACACTTAGAAGCATTTTCTCAGATTTCACAGGGTTCTCCTAATGGCAGTTTGGAAAATGAGGCACATTTCGCAGAAAAATTCTCTTCAAGCGAGTTCTACCCAATAGATATGTAACTTCCATTGTTTCCTTCACTATGACATTCCGTATTTCAAACACGTTACATGCATCACGAATTCGACATACATTCTTTAATGAGTGTGAGCATGTGGATTACCGAACTTTCATCCACCATACAAGGCATATTTAAACCTAGAAGTAGTTATTCTGATTTCGCATGTTTTTCCTAACATCCAGTTTCGAAAATCATGGAATTTTCGCAGAAACATTCAATTCAAGCGGGTTCTATCCAGTAGAATTGTTATTTTCAGAGTTTCACTCACCGAGACATTCCGTGTTCCGAAAAAGATACATTCATCACGGCTTCGGCAAACGTTATTTAATGACCATGAGCATGTGGATTACCGATTTTTCAACCACAATACAAGGCATATTTACACCTAGAAACATTTACTTAGATTTCGCAGGTTTTCCTATTGTCAGTTAAGAAAATCAGGCAGTTTTCACAGAAAAATTCTCTTGGTGCATGTTCTACCCAATAGACATCTCATTTTCATAGATAAGGTCACCGTAACATTCCGTGTTCTGAAAACGGTACATGCACCACGGATTCAACCAATATTCACTGCTGAGTCCTTAGCATGTGAATTACACATCTTTAACAACCCATTTAAGACATATTGTCACCTTAAAGCATTTACTCAGATTTTGCAGCGTTTTCATAACAGCAGTTTCCAAACTGAGGCAGATTTTTCAGTAAAATCCTCCTGGAGCGTGTTCTAACCAATAGATATGTAACTTACATAGTTTCCCTCACCGTGACAGTCCGTGATCTGAAAACGCTACATACATCACGGATTTGACAAACATTTTTAATGAGTTGTGTACATGTGTATTGCAAAACTTTCTTCCACCATACAAGGCATATGTACACCTAGAAACATAAACCGTGAGTTCGCAGCTTTTTCCTAATAGCAGTTTCGAAAATCAGGCAGTTTACAAAGGAAAAAACTTTTGGAGCGTGTTCTACCCAATAGATATGTAAATTAAATGGATTCGCTCACCGTGTAATTTCGTGTTCCGAACACGCTACATGCATCACGGATGCGACAAATATTCACTTCAGAGTTGTTAGCAAGTAGATTACAGCACTTTCATTCACCATACAAGGCTTACTGACACTTTGAAGAATTTTCTCATATTTCACAGGTTAGTTTTAACCAGTTTTGAAAATGAGGCTGATTTGGCCGAAAAATGCTCTTGGAGCGAGTTGTACCCAAAAGATATGTAATTTACCTAGTTTCACTCACCGTGACATTCCGTGTTCTGAACACGTTCCATGCATCACGGATTCAACAAACATTCTTTAATGAGTTGTGAACATGTGTATTATCGAACTTTCATCCACCTTACAATGCATATTTATACATAGAAAGTTTTATTCTGATTTAGTAGATTTCTCCTAATGTCAGTATCTAAAATCATGCAGTTTTGCAGAAAAATCCTCTTGGATCGAGTTCTACCCAACAGACATGCAATTGACATAGAACCCGTCATCGTGAAATTCTGTGTTTCGAAAAAGCTACATGCATCAAGGATTCGACTAATATTCACTACAGAGTTGTTAGCATAAGGATTACCGAACTTTCATCCACCATAAAAGCCATATGGACACTTTGAAGCATTTTCTCATATTTCGAAAGTTTTTCCTAATACCACTTTTGAAAATGAGACAGATTCGCAGAAAAATCCTCGAGGAGCGAGTAATTCCCAATAGAAATGTAATTTACTTAATTTCCCTCACACTGACATTCCAATTTCTGAACACGCTACATGCATCAAGGTTTCAACAAACTTTCTCGAATGAGTTGTGAACATGTAGATTACAGAACTTTCATCCACCATACATGACACATTTACACCTAGAAACATTAACTCTGAATTTGCAGGTTTCTCCTCATGCCAGTTTCAAAAATCAGGCCGTTTTCTCAGGGAAAAATTTTTGGAGCGAATTCTAACCAATAGGTGTGTAATTTACATAGACTCCATCGCCGGGAATTTCCGTGACACGATCACGCTACATGCATAACGCTTTCTACAAATATTCACTGCAGATTGGTTTGCATGTGGTTTTACGAACTTCCACCACAATACAAGGCACATTGACCCTTTGAAGCATTTTCTGAGATTTTGCGAATATTATCAAACGCCAGTTTCAAAAATGAGGCAGATTTCCCAGAAAAACATCTTGCCTAGATTTCTACCGTAGAGACATGTATTTTAAATAGATTCACTCACCATGATATTCTGTGTTCCAAACACGATTCACATATCTCAGATTTGACAAATATTCACTACAGAGTTGTTAGCATGCGGATTACCAAACTTTCATCCACCATACAAGGCATATTTACACCGAGAATCTATTCATCTGTGTTTGCAGGGTTTTCCTATATCCAGTTTCGAAAATAAGTCCGATTTCTCAGGAAAAAGCACTTGTGGTGAATTCTAACCAAGAGAAATGTAAATTACATAAATTCCCTGGCCGTGGAATTCCGTGTTCTGAACATGCTACATGCAGAAAGGATTCGACAAATATTCACTACAAATTTGTTAGCATGTGGATTACCGAACTTTCATCACAATACATTGAATATTGATTCTTAGAAGAATTTTCTCAGATTTTGCAGCGTTTTGCAAATGCCAGTTCAAAAATGACGAAGTTTTCGCCAAAAAACCCTCTCGGAGCGAGTTCTACCCAATAGAGAAGTAATTTACATTGTTTCAATCACCGTGAAATTCAACGTTCTGAACACTGTACATGCATCACAGATTAAAAAAAGATTCTTTAATATGTTGTGAAAATGTGGATTACCAAACTTTCTTGCAACATAAAGGCACATTTACACCTACAAATATTGACTCCCGTTTTGCAGCTTTTTCCAAACTTCAGATTCGATAATCATTCTATTTTCGCAAAAACATTCTCTTCTAGCTCGTTCTACTCATTAGAATTGTAATTTACATCGTTTCATTACCATGAAATTCCGTTTTCATAAATGGCTACATGAATCACGGTTTAAAAAATAATTACTACACTGTTATTAACATGTGGATTACCGGACTTTCATTCACCATTCAAGGCATATTGACACTTAGAAGCATTTTCTCAGATTTCACAGGGTTCTCCTAATGGCAGTTTGGAAAATGAGGCACATTTCGCAGAAAAATTCTCTTCAAGCGAGTTCTACCCAATAGATATGTAACTTCCATTGTTTCCTTCACTATGACATTCCGTATTTCAAACACGTTACATGCATCACGAATTCGACATACATTCTTTAATGAGTGTGAGCATGTGGATTACCGAACTTTCATCCACCATACAAGGCATATTTAAACCTAGAAGTAGTTATTCTGATTTCGCATGTTTTTCCTAACATCCAGTTTCGAAAATCATGGAATTTTCGCAGAAACATTCAATTCAAGCGGGTTCTATCCAGTAGAATTGTTATTTTCAGAGTTTCACTCACCGAGACATTCCGTGTTCCGAAAAAGATACATTCATCACGGCTTCGGCAAACGTTATTTAATGACCATGAGCATGTGGATTACCGATTTTTCAACCACAATACAAGGCATATTTACACCTAGAAACATTTACTTAGGTTTCGCAGGTTTTCCAATTGTCAGTTAAGAAAATCAGGCAGTTTTCGCAGAAAAATTCTCTTGGTGCATGTTCTATCCAATAGACATCTCATTTTCATAGATACGGTCACCGTAACATTCCGTGTTCCGAAAACGGTACATGCACCACGGATTCAACCAATATTCACTGCTGAGTCCTTAGCATGTGAATTACACATCTTTAATAACCCATTGAAGACATATTGTCACCTTAAAGCATTTTCTCAGATTTTGCAGCGTTTTCATAACAGCAGTTTCCAAACTGAGGCAGATTTTTCAGTAAAATCCTCCTGGAGCGTGTTCTAACCAATAGATATGTAACTTACATAGTTTCCCTCACCGTGACAGTCCGTGATCTGAAAACGCTACATACATCACGGATTTGACAAACATTTTTAATGAGTTGTGTACATGTGTATTGCAAAACTTTCTTCCACCATACAAGGCATATGTACACCTAGAAACATAAACCGTGAGTTCGCAGCTTTTTCCTAATAGCAGTTTCGAAAATCAGGCAGTTTACAAAGGAAAAAACTTTTGGAGCGTGTTCTACCCAATAGATATGTAAATTAAATGGATTCGCTCACCGTGTAATTTCGTGTTCCGAACACGCTACATGCATCACGGATGCGACAAATATTCACTTCAGAGTTGTTAGCAAGTAGATTACAGCACTTTCATTCACCATACAAGGCTTACTGACACTTTGAAGAATTTTCTCATATTTCACAGGTTAGTTTTAACCAGTTTTGAAAATGAGGCTGATTTGGCCGAAAAATGCTCTTGGAGCGAGTTGTACCCAAAAGATATGTAATTTACCTAGTTTCACTCACCGTGACATTCCGTGTTCTGAACACGTTCCATGCATCACGGATTCAACAAACATTCTTTAATGAGTTGTGAACATGTGTATTATCGAACTTTCATCCACCTTACAATGCATATTTATACATAGAAAGTTTTATTCTGATTTAGTAGATTTCTCCTAATGTCAGTATCTAAAATCATGCAGTTTTGCAGAAAAATCCTCTTGGATCGAGTTCTACCCAACAGACATGCAATTGACATAGAACCCGTCATCGTGAAATTCTGTGTTTCGAAAAAGCTACATGCATCAAGGATTCGACTAATATTCACTACAGAGTTGTTAGCATAAGGATTACCGAACTTTCATCCACCATAAAAGCCATATGGACACTTTGAAGCATTTTCTCATATTTCGAAAGTTTTTCCTAATACCACTTTTGAAAATGAGACAGATTCGCAGAAAAATCCTCGAGGAGCGAGTAATTCCCAATAGAAATGTAATTTACTTAATTTCCCTCACACTGACATTCCAATTTCTGAACACGCTACATGCATCAAGGTTTCAACAAACTTTCTCGAATGAGTTGTGAACATGTAGATTACAGAACTTTCATCCACCATACATGACACATTTACACCTAGAAACATTAACTCTGAATTTGCAGGTTTCTCCTCATGCCAGTTTCAAAAATCAGGCCGTTTTCTCAGGGAAAAATTTTTGGAGCGAATTCTAACCAATAGGTGTGTAATTTACATAGACTCCATCGCCGGGAATTTCCGTGACACGATCACGCTACATGCATAACGCTTTCTACAAATATTCACTGCAGATTGGTTTGCATGTGGTTTTACGAACTTCCACCACAATACAAGGCACATTGACCCTTTGAAGCATTTTCTGAGATTTTGCGAATATTATCAAACGCCAGTTTCAAAAATGAGGCAGATTTCCCAGAAAAACATCTTGCCTAGATTTCTACCGTAGAGACATGTATTTTAAATAGATTCACTCACCATGATATTCTGTGTTCCAAACACGATTCACATATCTCAGATTTGACAAATATTCACTACAGAGTTGTTAGCATGCGGATTACCAAACTTTCATCCACCATACAAGGCATATTTACACCGAGAATCTATTCATCTGTGTTTGCAGGGTTTTCCTATATCCAGTTTCGAAAATAAGTCCGATTTCTCAGGAAAAAGCACTTGTGGTGAATTCTAACCAAGAGAAATGTAAATTACATAAATTCCCTGGCCGTGGAATTCCGTGTTCTGAACATGCTACATGCAGAAAGGATTCGACAAATATTCACTACAAATTTGTTAGCATGTGGATTACCGAACTTTCATCACAATACATTGAATATTGATTCTTAGAAGAATTTTCTCAGATTTTGCAGCGTTTTGCAAATGCCAGTTCAAAAATGACGAAGTTTTCGCCAAAAAACCCTCTCGGAGCGAGTTCTACCCAATAGAGAAGTAATTTACATTGTTTCAATCACCGTGAAATTCAACGTTCTGAACACTGTACATGCATCACAGATTAAAAAAAGATTCTTTAATATGTTGTGAAAATGTGGATTACCAAACTTTCTTGCAACATAAAGGCACATTTACACCTACAAATATTGACTCCCGTTTTGCAGCTTTTTCCAAACTTCAGATTCGATAATCATTCTATTTTCGCAAAAACATTCTCTTCTAGCTCGTTCTACTCATTAGAATTGTAATTTACATCGTTTCATTACCATGAAATTCCGTTTTCATAAATGGCTACATGAATCACGGTTTAAAAAATAATTACTACACTGTTATTAACATGTGGATTACCGGACTTTCATTCACCATTCAAGGCATATTGACACTTAGAAGCATTTTCTCAGATTTCACAGGGTTCTCCTAATGGCAGTTTGGAAAATGAGGCACATTTCGCAGAAAAATTCTCTTCAAGCGAGTTCTACCCAATAGATATGTAACTTCCATTGTTTCCTTCACTATGACATTCCGTATTTCAAACACGTTACATGCATCACGAATTCGACATACATTCTTTAATGAGTGTGAGCATGTGGATTACCGAACTTTCATCCACCATACAAGGCATATTTAAACCTAGAAGTAGTTATTCTGATTTCGCATGTTTTTCCTAACATCCAGTTTCGAAAATCATGGAATTTTCGCAGAAACATTCAATTCAAGCGGGTTCTATCCAGTAGAATTGTTATTTTCAGAGTTTCACTCACCGAGACATTCCGTGTTCCGAAAAAGATACATTCATCACGGCTTCGGCAAACGTTATTTAATGACCATGAGCATGTGGATTACCGATTTTTCAACCACAATACAAGGCATATTTACACCTAGAAACATTTACTTAGGTTTCGCAGGTTTTCCAATTGTCAGTTAAGAAAATCAGGCAGTTTTCGCAGAAAAATTCTCTTGGTGCATGTTCTATCCAATAGACATCTCATTTTCATAGATACGGTCACCGTAACATTCCGTGTTCCGAAAACGGTACATGCACCACGGATTCAACCAATATTCACTGCTGAGTCCTTAGCATGTGAATTACACATCTTTAATAACCCATTGAAGACATATTGTCACCTTAAAGCATTTTCTCAGATTTTGCAGCGTTTTCATAACAGCAGTTTCCAAACTGAGGCAGATTTTTCAGTAAAATGCTCCTGGAGCGTGTTCTAACCAATAGATATGTAATTTACTTAGTTTCCCTCACCGTGACAGACCGTGTCCCAAACAAACTTCATACATCATGGATTTGACAAACATTTTTAATGAGTTGTGTACATGTGTAATGCAAAACTTTCTTCCACCATACAAGGCATATGTACACCTAGAAACATAAACCCTGAGTTCGCAGCTTTTTCCTAATAGCAGTTTCGAAAATCAGGCAGTTTACAAAGGAAAAAACAGTTGGAGCGTGTTCTACCCAATAGATATGTAAATTAAATGGATTCGCTCACCGTGAAATTCCGTGTTCTGAACACGCTACATGCATCACGGATGCGACAAATATTCACTTCAGAGTTGTTAGCAAGTAGATTACAGCACTTTCATCCACCATACAAGGCTTACTGACACTTTGAAGAATTTTCTCAGATTTCACAGGTTAGTTTTAATGCCAGTTTTGAAAATGAGGCAGATTTGGCCGAAAAATGCTCTTGGAGCGAGTTGTACCCAAAAGATATGTAATTTACCTAGTTTCACTCACCGTGACATTCCGTGTTCTGAACACGTTCCATGAATCACGGATTCAACAAACATTCTTTAATGAGTTGTGAACATGTGTATTATCGAACTTTCATCCACCTTACAATGCATATTTATACATAGAAAGTTTTATTCTGATTTAGTAGATTTCTCCTAATGTCAGTTTCTAAAATCATGCAGTTTTGCAGAAAAATCCTCTTGGAACGAGTTCTACCCAATAGACATGCAATTGACATAGAACCCGTCATCGTGAAATTCTGTGTTCCGAAAAAGCTACATGCATCACGGATTCGACAAATATTCACTACAGAGTTGTTAGCATAAGGATTACCGAACTTTCATCCACCATAAAAGCCATATTTACACTTTGAAGCATTTTCTCATATTTCGAAAGTTTTTCCTAATACCACTTTTGAAAATGAGACAGATTCGCAGAAAAATCCTCGTGGAGCGAGTAATTCCCAATAGAAATGTAATTTACTTAATTTCCCTCACAGTGACATTCCAATTTCTGAACACGCTACATGCATCAAGGTTTCAACAAACTTTCTCGAATGAGTTGTGAACATGTAGATTACAGAACTTTCATCCACCATACATGGCACATTTACACCTAGAAACATTAACTCTGAATTTGCAGGTTTCTCCTCATGCCAGTTTCAAAAATCAGGCCGTTTTCTCAGGGAAAAATTTTTGGAGCGAATTCTAACCAATAGGTGTGTAATTTACATAGACTCCATCGCCGGGAATTTCCGTGACACGATCACGTTACATGCATAACGCTTTCTACAAATATACACCGCAGATTGGTTTGCATGTGGTTTTACGAACTTCCATCACAATAAAAGTCATATTGACCCTTTGAAGCATTTTCTGAGATTTTGCGAATATTATCAAACGCCAGTTTCAAAAATGAGGCAGATTTCCCAGAAAAAACTCTTGCCGCGAGTTCTACCGTAGAGACATGTATTTTAAATAGATTCACTCACCGTGATATTCTGTGTTCCAAAGACGATTCACGTATCTCAGATTTGACAAATATTCACTACAGAGTTGTTAGCATTTGGATTACCAAGCTTTCATCCACCATACAAGGCATATTTACACCGAGAATTTATTAATCTGTGTTTGCAGGGTTTTCCTATCTCCAGTTTCGAAAATAAGTCCGATTTCTCAGGAAAAATCACTTGGAGTGAATTCTAACCAAGAGAAATGTAATTTACATAAATTCCCTGGCCGTGGAATTCCGTGTTCTGAACATGCTACATGCAGATAGTATTCGACAAATATTCACTACAAATTTGTTAGCATGTGGATTACCGAACTTTCATCACAATACATTTAATATTGATTCTTAGAAGTATTTTCTCAGATTTTGCAGAGTTTTGCAAATGCCAGTTTCAAAAACGACGAAGTTTTCGCCGAAAAACCCTCTCGGAGCGAGTTCTACCCAATAGAGAAGTAATTTACATTGTTTCAATCACCGTGAAATTCAACGTTCTGAACACTGTACAAGCATCACGGATTAAAAAAAGATTCTTTAGTATGTTGTGATAATGTGGATTACCAAACTTTCTTGCAACATAAAGGCACATTTACACCTACAAATATTGACTCCCGTTTTGCAGCTTTTTCCAAACTTCAGATTCGATAATCATGCAATTTTCGCAGAAACATTCTCTTCTAGCTCGTTCTACTCAATAGAATTGTAATTTACATCGTTTCATTACTGTGAAATTCCGTTTTCCTAAAGCGCTACATGAATCACGGTTTAAAAAATAATTACTACACTGTTATTAACATGTGGATTACCGGACTTTCATTCACCATTCAAGGCATATTGACACTTAGAAGCTTTTTCTCAGATTTCACAGGGTTCTCCTAATGGCAGTTTTGAAAATGAGGCACATTTCACAGAAAAATTCTCTTCAAGCGAGTTCTACCCAATAGACATGTAACTTCCAATGTTTCCTTCACTATGACATTCCGTATTCCAAACACGTTACATGCATCACGAATTCGACAAACATTCTTTAATGAGTGTGAGCATGTGGATTACCGAACTTTCATCCACCATACAAGGCATATTTACACCTAGATGTTTTTACTCTGATTTCGCATGTTTTTCCTAACATCCAGTTTCGAAAATCATGAAATTTTCGCAGAAACATTCAATTCAAGCGAGTTCTATCCAGTAGAATTGTTATTTTCAGAGTTTCACTCACCGAGACATTCCGTGTTCCGAAAAAGATACATTCATCACCGCTTCGACAAACGTTATTTAATGACCGTGAGCATGTGGATTACCGATTTTTCAACCACAATACAAGGCATATTTACACCTAGAAACATTTACTTAGATTTCGCAGGTTTTCCTATTGTCAGTTAAGAAAATCAGGCAGTTTTCGCAGAAAAATTCTCTTGGTGCATGTTCTATCCAATAGACATCTCATTTTCATAGATACGGTCACCGTAACATTCCGTGTTCCGAAAACGGTACATGCACCACGGATTCAACCAATATTCACTGCTGAGTCCTTAGCATGTGAATTACACATCTTTAACAACCCATTGAAGACATATTGTCACCTTAAAGCATTTACTCAGATTTTGCAGCGTTTTCATAACAGCAGGTTCCAATCTGAGGCAGATTTTTCAGTAAAATGCTCCTGGAGTGTGTTCTAACCAATAGATTTGTAATTTACATAGTTTCCCTGACCGTGACAGTCCGTGTTCCGAACACGCTACATACATCACGGATTTGACAAACATTTTTAATGAGTTGTGTACATGTGTATTGCAAAACTTTCATCCACCATACAAGGCATATGTACACCTAGAAACATTAACTCTGAGTTCACAGCTTTTTCCTACTAGCAGTTTCGAAAATCAGGCAGTTTACAAAGGAAAAAACAGTTGGAGCGTGTTCTACCCAATAGATATGTAAATTAAATGGATTCGCTCACCGTGAAATTCCGTGTTCTGAACACGCTACATGCATCACGGATGCGACAAATATTCACTTCAGAGTTGTTAGCAAGTAGATTACAGCACTTTCATCCACCATACAAGGCTTACTGACACTTTGAAGAATTTTCTCAGATTTCACAGGTTAGTTTTAACGCCAGTTTTGAAAATGAGGCAGATTTGGCCGAAAAATGCTCTTGGAGCGAGTTGTACCCAAAAGATATGTAATTTACCTAGTTTCACTCACCGTGACATTCCGTGTTCTGAACACGTTCCATGAATCACGGATTCAACAAACATTCTTTAATGAGTTGTGAACATGTGTATTATCGAACTTTCATCCACCTTACAATGCATATTTATACATAGAAAGTTTTATTCTGATTTAGTAGATTTCTCCTAATGTCAGTTTCTAAAACCATGCAGTTTTGCAGAAAAATCTTCTTGGAGCGAGTTCTACCCAATAGACATGCAATTGACATAGAACCCGTCATCGTGAAATTCTGTGTTCCGAAAAAGCTACATGCATCACGGATTCGACAAATATTCACTACAGAGTTGTTAGCATAAGGATTACCGAACTTTCATCCACCATAAAAGCCATATGGACACTTTGAAGCATTTTCTCATATTTCAAAAGTTTTTCCTAATACCACTTTTGAAAATGAGACAGATTCTCAGAAAAATCTTCGTGGAGCGAGTAATTCCCAATAGAAATGTAATTTACTTAATTTCCCTCACAGTGACATTCCAATTTCTGAACACGCTACATGCATCAAGGTTTCAACAAACTTTCTCGAATGAGTTGTGAACATGTAGATTACAGAACTTTCATCCACCATACATGGCACATTTACACCTAGAAACATTAACTCTGAATTTGCAGGTTTCTCCTCATGCCAGTTTCAAAAATCAGGCCGTTTTCTCAGGGAAAAATTTTTGGAGCGAATTCTAACCAATAGGTGTGTAATTTACATAGACTCCATCGCCGGGAATTTCCATGACACGATCACGCTACATGCATAACGCTTTCTACAAATATTCACTGCAGATTGGTTTGCATGTGGTTTTACGAACTTCCACCACAATACAAGGCACATTGACCCTTTGAAGCATTTTCTGAGATTTTGCGAATATTATCAAACGCCAGTTTCAAAAATGAGGCAGATTTCCCAGAAAAACATCTTGCCTAGATTTCTACCGTAGAGACATGTATTTTAAATAGATTCACTCACCATGATATTCTGTGTTCCAAACACGATTCACGTATCTCAGATTTGACAAATATTCACTACAGAGTTGTTAGCATGCGGATTACCAAACTTTCATCCACCATACAAGGCATATTTACACCGAGAATCTATTCATCTGTGTTTGCAGGGTTTTCCTATATCCAGTTTCGAAAATAAGTCCGATTTCTCAGGAAAAAGCACTTGTGGTGAATTCTAACCAAGAGAAATGTAAATTACATAAATTCCCTGGCCGTGGAATTCCGTTTTCTGAACATGCTACATGCAGATAGTATTCGACAAATATTCACTACAAATTTGTTAGCATGTGGATTACCGAACTTTCATCACAATACATTTAATATTGATTCTTAGAAGTATTTTCTCAGATTTTGCAGAGTTTTGCAAATGCCAGTTTCAAAAATGACGAAGTTTTCGCCGAAAAACCCTCTCGGAGCGAGTTCTACCCAATAGAGAAGTAATTTACATTGTTTCAATCACCGTGAAATTCAACGTTCTGAACACTGTACAAGCATCACGGATTAAAAAAAGATTCTTTAGTATGTTGTGATAATGTGGATTACCAAACTTTCTTGCAACATAAAGGCACATTTACACCTACAAATATTGACTCCCGTTTTGCAGCTTTTTCCAAACTTCAGATTCGATAATCATGCAATTTTCGCAGAAACATTCTCTTCTAGCTCGTTCTACTCAATAGAATTGTAATTTACATCGTTTCATTACTGTGAAATTCCGTTTTCCTAAAGCGCTACATGAATCACGGTTTAAAAAATAATTACTACACTGTTATTAACATGTGGATTACCGGACTTTCATTCACCATTCAAGGCATATTGACACTTAGAAGCTTTTTCTCAGATTTCACAGGGTTCTCCTAATGGCAGTTTGGAAAATGAGGCACATTTTGCAGAAAAATTCTCTTCAAGCGAGTTCTACCCAATAGATATGTAACTTCCATTGTTTCCTTCACTATGACATTCCGTATTTCAAACACGTTACATGCATCACGAATTCGACATACATTCTTTAATGAGTGTGAGCATGTGGATTACCGAACTTTCATCCACCATACAAGGCATATTTAAACCTAGAAGTAGTTATTCTGATTTCGCATGTTTTTCCTAACATCCAGTTTCGAAAATCATGGAATTTTCGCAGAAAGATTCAATTCAAGCGGGTTCTATCCAGTAGAATTGTTATTTTCAGAGTTTCACTCACCGAGACATTCCGTGTTCCGAAAAAGATACATTCATCACGGCTTCGGCAAACGTTATTTAATGACCGTGAGCATGTGGATTACCGATTTTTCAACCACAATACAAGGCATATTTACACCTAGAAACATTTACTTAGATTTCGCAGGTTTTCCTATTGTCAGTTAAGAAAATCAGGCAGTTTTCGCAGAAAAATTCTCTTGGTGCATGTTCTACCCAATAGACATCTCATTTTCATAGATAAGGTGACCGTAACATTCCGTGTTCCGAAAACGGTACATGCACCACGGATTCAACCAATATTCACTGCTGAGTCCTTAGCATGTGAATTACACATCTTTAACAACCCATTGAAGACATATTGTCACCTTAAAGCATTTACTCAGATTTTGCAGCGTTTTCATAACAGCAGTTTCCAAACTGAGGCAGATTTTTCAGTAAAATCCTCCTGGAGCGTGTTCTAACCAATAGATATGTAACTTACATAGTTTCCCTCACCGTGACAGTCCGTGATTTGAAAACGCTACATACATCACGGATTTGACAAACATTTTTAATGAGTTGTGTACATGTGTATTGCAAAACTTTCTTCCACCATACAAGGCATATGTACACCTAGAAACATAAACCGTGAGTTCGCAGCTTTTTCCTAATAGCAGTTTCGAAAATCAGGCAGTTTACAAAGGAAAAAACTTTTGGAGCGTGTTCTACCCAATAGATATGTAAATTAAATGGATTTGCTCACCATGTAATTCCGTGTTCCGAACACGCTACATGCATCACGGATGCGACAAATATTCACTTCAGAGTTGTTAGCAAGTAGATTACAGCACTTTCATTCACCATACAAGGCTTACTGACACTTTGAACAATTTTCTCAGATTTCACAGGTTAGTTTTAACCAGTTTTGATAATGAGGCTGATTTGGCCGAAAAATGCTCTTGGAGCGAGTTGTACCCAAAAGATATGTAATTTACCTAGTTTCACTCACCGTGACATTCCGTGTTCTGAACACGTTCCATGCATCACGGATTCAACAAACATTCTTTAATGAGTTGTGAACATGTGTATTATCGCACTTTCATCCACCTTACAATGCATATTTATACATAGAAAGTTTTATTCTGATTTAGTAGATTTCTCCTAATGTCAGTTTCTAAAACCATGCAGTTTTGCAGAAAAATCTTCTTGGAGCGAGTTCTACCCAATAGACATGCAATTGACATAGAACCCGTCATCGTGAAATTCTGTGTTCCAAAAAAGCTACATGCATCACGGATTCGACAAATATTCACTACAGAGTTGTTAGCATAAGGATTACCGAACTTTCATCCACCATAAAAGCCATATGGACACTTTGAAGCATTTTCTCATATTTCGAAAGTTTTTCCTAATACCACTTTTGAAAATGAGACAGATTCGCAGAAAAATCCTCGAGGAGCGAGTAATTCCCAATAGAAATGTAATTTACTTAATTTCCCTCACACTGACATTCCAATTTCTGAACACGCTGCATGCATCAAGGTTTCAACAAACTTTCTCGAATGAGTTGTGAACATGTAGATTACAGAACTTTCATCCACCATACATGACACATTTACACCTAGAAACATTAACTCTGAATTTGCAGGTTTCTCCTCATGCCAGTTTCAAAAATCAGGCCGTTTTCTCAGGGAAAAATTTTTGGAGCGAATTCGAACCAATAGGTGTGTAATTTACATAGACTCCATCGCCGGGAATTTCCGTGACACGATCACGCTACATGCATAACGCTTTCTACAAATATTCACCGCAGATTGGTTTGCATGTGGTTTTACGAACTTCCATCACAATACAAGGCATATTGACCCTTTGAAGCATTTTCTGAGATTTTGCGAATATTATCAAATGCCTGTTTCGAAAATGAGGCAGATTTCCCAGACAAAACTCTTGCTGCGAGTTCTACCGTAGAGACATTTATTTTACATAGATTCACTCACCGTGATATTCTGTGTTCCAAACACGATTCACGTATCTCAGATTTGACAAATATTCACTACAGAGTTGTTAGCATGCGGATTACCAAACTTTCATCCACCATACAAGGCATATTTACACCGAGAATCTATTCATCTGTGTTTGCAGGGTTTTCCTATATCCAGTTTCGAAAATAAGTCCGATTTCTCAGGAAAAAGCACTTGTGGTGAATTCTAACCAAGAGAAATGTAAATTACATAAATTCCCCTGGCCGTGGAATTCCATGTTCTGAACATGCTACATGCAGAAAGGATTCGACAAATATTCACTACAAATTTGTTAGCATGTGGATAACCGAACTTTCATCACAATACATTGAATATTGATTCTTAGAAGAATTTTCTCAGATTTTGCAGCGTTTTGCAAATGCCAGTTTCAAAAATGACGAAGTTTTCGCCAAAAAACTCTCTCGGAGCGAGTTCTACCCAATAGAGAAGTAATTTACATTGTTTCAATCACCGTGAAATTCAACGTTCTGAACACTGTACAAGCATCACGGATTAAAAAAAGATTCTTTAGTATGTTGTGATAATGTGGATTACCAAACTTTCTTGCAACATAAAGGCACATTTACACCTACAAATATTGACTCCCGTTTTGCAGCTTTTTCCAAACTTCAGATTCGATAATCATGCAATTTTCGCAGAAACATTCTCTTCTAGCTCGTTCTACTCAATAGAATTGTAATTTACATCGTTTCATTACTGTGAAATTCCGTTTTCCTAAAGCGCTACATGAATCACGGTTTAAAAAATAATTACTACACTGTTATTAACATGTGGATTACCGGACTTTCATTCACCATTCAAGGCATATTGACACTTAGAAGCTTTTTCTCAGATTTCACAGGGTTCTCCTAATGGCAGTTTTGAAAATGAGGCACATTTCACAGAAAAATTCTCTTCAAGCGAGTTCTACCCAATAGACATGTAACTTCCTATGTTTCCTTCACTATGACATTCCGTATTCCAAACACGTTACATGCATCACGAATTCGACAAACATTATTTAATGAGTGTGAGCATGTGGATTACCGAACTTTCATCCACCATACAAGGCATATTTACACCTAGAAGTTTTTACTCTGATTTCGCATGTTTTTCCTAACATCCAGTTTCGAAAATCATGAAATTTTCGCAGAAACATTCAATTCAAGCGAGTTCTATCCAGTAGAATTGTTATTTTCAGAGTTTCACTCACCGAGACATTCCGTGTTCCGAAAAAGATACATTCATCACCGCTTCGACAAACGTTATTTAATGACCGTGAGCATGTGGATTACCGATTTTTCAACCACAATACAAGGCATATTTACACCTAGAAACATTTACTTAGATTTCGCAGGTTTTCCTATTGTCAGTTAAGAAAATCAGGCAGTTTTCACAGAAAAATTCTCTTGGTGCATGTTCTATCCAATAGACATCTCATTTTCATAGATACGGTCACCGTAACATTCCGTGTTCCGAAAACGGTACATGCACCACGGATTCAACCAATATTCACTGCTGAGTCCTTAGCATGTGAATTACACATCTTTAACAACCCATTGAAGACATATTGTCACCTTAAAGCATTTACTCAGATTTTGCAGCGTTTTCATAACAGCAGGTTCCAATCTGAGGCAGATTTTTCAGTAAAATGCTCCTGGAGTGTGTTCTAACCAATAGATTTGTAATTTACATAGTTTCCCTGACCGTGACAGTCCGTGTTCCGAACACGCTACATACATCACGGATTTGACAAACATTTTTAATGAGTTGTGTACATGTGTATTGCAAAACTTTCATCCACCATACAAGGCATATGTACACCTAGAAACATTAACTCTGAGTTCACAGCTTTTTCCTACTAGCAGTTTCGAAAATCAGGCAGTTTACAAAGGAAAAAACAGTTGGAGCGTGTTCTACCCAATAGATATGTAAATTAAATGGATTCGCTCACCGTGAAATTCCGTGTTCTGAACACGCTACATGCATCACGGATGCGACAAATATTCACTTCAGAGTTGTTAGCAAGTAGATTACAGCACTTTCATCCACCATACAAGGCTTACTGACACTTTGAAGAATTTTCTCAGATTTCACAGGTTAGTTTTAACGCCAGTTTTGAAAATGAGGCAGATTTGGCCGAAAAATGCTCTTGGAGCGAGTTGTACCCAAAAGATATGTAATTTACCTAGTTTCACTCACCGTGACATTCCGTGTTCTGAACACGTTCCATGAATCACGGATTCAACAAACATTCTTTAATGAGTTGTGAACATGTGTATTATCGAACTTTCATCCACCTTACAATGCATATTTATACATAGAAAGTTTTATTCTGATTTAGTAGATTTCTCCTAATGTCAGTTTCTAAAACCATGCAGTTTTGCAGAAAAATCTTCTTGGAGCGAGTTCTACCCAATAGACATGCAATTGACATAGAACCCGTCATCGTGAAATTCTGTGTTCCGAAAAAGCTACATGCATCACGGATTCGACAAATATTCACTACAGAGTTGTTAGCATAAGGATTACCGAACTTTCATCCACCATAAAAGCCATATGGACACTTTGAAGCATTTTCTCATATTTCGAAAGTTTTTCCTAATACCACTTTTGAAAATGAGACAGATTCGCAGAAAAATCCTCGAGGAGCGAGTAATTCCCAATAGAAATGTAATTTACTTAATTTCCCTCACAGTGACATTCCAATTTCTGAACACGCTACATGCATCAAGGTTTCAACAAACTTTCTCGAATGAGTTGTGAACATGTAGATTACAGAACTTTCATCCACCATACATGACACATTTACACCTAGAAACATTAACTCTGAATTTGCAGGTTTCTCCTCATGCCAGTTTCAAAAATCAGGCCGTTTTCTCAGGGAAAAATTGTTGGAGCGAATTCTAACCAATAGGTGTGTAATTTACATAGACTCCATCGCCGGGAATTTCCGTGACACGATCACGCTACATGCATAACGCTTTCTACAAATATTCACCGCAGATTGGTTTGCATGTGGTTTTACGAACTTCCATCACAATACAAGGCATATTGACCCTTTGAAGCATTTTCTGAGATTTTGCGAATATTATCAAATGCCTGTTTCGAAAATGAGGCAGATTTCCCAGACAAAACTCTTGCTGCGAGTTCTACCGTAGAGACATGTATTTTACATAGATTCACTCACCGTGATATTCTGTATTCCAAACACGATTCACGTATCTCAGATTTGACAAATATTCACTACAGAGTTGTTAGCATGCGGATTACCAAACTTTCATCCACCATACAAGGCATATTTACACCGAGAATC
The DNA here is from genome assembly GCF_036321535.1 of Camelus dromedarius. Classification (NCBI taxonomy): domain Eukaryota; kingdom Metazoa; phylum Chordata; class Mammalia; order Artiodactyla; family Camelidae; genus Camelus; species Camelus dromedarius. The sequence continues at coordinate 1,325,225 of NW_026989779.1, read as the reverse complement.
TATTCATCTGTGTTTGCAGGGTTTTCCTATATCCAGTTTCGAAAATAAGTCCGATTTCTCAGGAAAAAGCACTTGGAGTGAATTCTAACCAAGAGAAATGTAAATTACATAAATTCCCTGGCCGTGGAATTCCATGTTCTGAACATGCTACATGCAGAAAGGATTCGACAAATATTCACTACAAATTTGTTAGCATGTGGATTACCGAACTTTCATCACAATACATTGAATATTGATTCTTAGAAGAATTTTCTCAGATTTTGCAGCGTTTTGCAAATGCCAGTTTCAAAAATGACGAAGTTTTCGCCAAAAAACACTCTCGGAGCGAGTTCTACCCAATAGAGAAGTAATTTACATTGTTTCAATCACCGTGAAATTCAACGTTCTGAACACTGTACATGCATCACGGATTAAAAAAAGATTCTTTAATATGTTGTGATAATGTGGATTACCAAACTTTCTTGCAACATAAAGGCACATTTACACCTACAAATATTGACTCCCGTTTTGCAGCTTTTTCCAAACTTCAGATTCGATAATCATGCAATTTTCGCAGAAACATTCTCTTCTAGCTCGTTCTACTCAATAGAATTGTAATTTACATCGTTTCATTACTGTGAAATTCCGTTTTCCTAAAGCGCTACATGAATCACGGTTTAAAAAATAATTACTACACTGTTATTAACATGTGGATTACCGGACTTTCATTCACCATTCAAGGCATATTGACACTTAGAAGCTTTTTCTCAGATTTCACAGGGTTCTCCTAATGGCAGTTTTGAAAATGAGGCACATTTCACAGAAAAATTCTCTTCAAGCGAGTTCTACCCAATAGACATGTAACTTCCAATGTTTCCTTCACTATGACATTCCGTATTCCAAACACGTTACATGCATCACGAATTCGACATACATTCTTTAATGAGTGTGAGCATGTGGATTACCGAACTTTCATCCACCATACAAGGCATATTTACACCTAGAAGTTTTTACTCTGATTTCGCATGTTTTTCCTAACATCCAGTTTCGAAAATCATGAAATTTTCGCAGAAACATTCAATTCAAGCGAGTTCTATCCAGTAGAATTGTTATTTTCAGAGTTTCACTCACCGAGACATTCCGTGTTCCGAAAAAGATACATTCATCACCGCTTCGACAAACGTTATTTAATGACCGTGAGCATGTGGATTACCGATTTTTCAACCACAATACAAGGCATATTTACACCTAGAAACATTTACTTAGATTTCGCAGGTTTTCCTATTGTCAGTTAAGAAAATCAGGCAGTTTTCGCAGAAAAATTCTCTTGGTGCATGTTCTACCCAATAGACATCTCATTTTCATAGATAAGGTCACCGTAACATTCCGTGTTCCGAAAACGGTACATGCACCACGGATTCAACCAATATTCACTGCTGAGTCCTTAGCATGTGAATTACACATCTTTAACAACCCATTGAAGACATATTGTCACCTTAAAGCATTTACTCAGATTTTGCAGCGTTTTCATAACAGCAGGTTCCAATCTGAGGCAGATTTTTCAGTAAAATGCTCCTGGAGTGTGTTCTAACCAATAGATTTGTAATTTACATAGTTTCCCTGACCGTGACAGTCCGTGTTCCGAACACGCTACATACATCACGGATTTGACAAACATTTTTAATGAGTTGTGTACATGTGTATTGCAAAACTTTCATCCACCATACAAGGCATATGTACACCTAGAAACATTAACTCTGAGTTCACAGCTTTTTCCTACTAGCAGTTTCGAAAATCAGGCAGTTTACAAAGGAAAAAACAGTTGGAGCGTGTTCTACCCAATAGATATGTAAATTAAATGGATTCGCTCACCGTGAAATTCCGTGTTCTGAACACGCTACATGCATCACGGATGCGACAAATATTCACTTCAGAGTTGTTAGCAAGTAGATTACAGCACTTTCATCCACCATACAAGGCTTACTGACACTTTGAAGAATTTTCTCAGATTTCACAGGTTAGTTTTAACGCCAGTTTTGAAAATGAGGCAGATTTGGCCGAAAAATGCTCTTGGAGCGAGTTGTACCCAAAAGATATGTAATTTACCTAGTTTCACTCACCGTGACATTCCGTGTTCTGAACACGTTCCATGAATCACGGATTCAACAAACATTCTTTAATGAGTTGTGAACATGTGTATTATCGAACTTTCATCCACCTTACAATGCATAATTATACGTAGAAAGTTTTATTCTGATTTAGTAGATTTCTACTAATGTCAGTTTCTAAAACCATGCAGTTTTGCAGAAAAATCTTCTTGGAGCGAGTTCTACCCAATAGACATGCAATTGACATAGAACCCGTCATCGTGAAATTCTGTGTTCCGAAAAAGCTACATGCATCACGGATTCGACAAATATTCACTACAGAGTTGTTAGCATAAGGATTACCGAACTTTCATCCACCATAAAAGCCATATGGACACTTTGAAGCATTTTCTCATATTTCAAAAGTTTTTCCTAATACCACTTTTGAAAATGAGACAGATTCTCAGAAAAATCCTCGTGGAGCGAGTAATTCCCAATAGAAATGTAATTTACTTAATTTCCCTCACAGTGACATTCCAATTTCTGAACACGCTACATGCATCAAGGTTTCAACAAACTTTCTCGAATGAGTTGTGAACATGTAGATTACAGAACTTTCATCCTCCATACATGGCACATTTACAACTAGAAACATTAACTCTGAATTTGCAGGTTTCTCCTCATGCCAGTTTCAAAAATCAGGCCGTTTTCTCAGGGAAAAATTTTTGGAGCGAATTCTAACCAATAGGTGTGTAATTTACATAGACTCCATCGCCGGGAATTTCCGTGACACGATCACGCTACATGCATAACGCTTTCTACAAATATTCACTGCAGATTGGTTTGCATGTGGTTTTACGAACTTCCACCACAATACAAGGCACATTGACCCTTTGAAGCATTTTCTGAGATTTTGCGAATATTATCAAACGCCAGTTTCAAAAATGAGGCAGATTTCCCAGAAAAACATCTTGCCTAGATTTCTACCGTAGAGACATGTATTTTAAATAGATTCACTCACCATGATATTCTGTGTTCCAAACACGATTCACGTATCTCAGATTTGACAAATATTCACTACAGAGTTGTTAGCATGCGGATTACCAAACTTTCATCCACCATACAAGGCATATTTACACCGAGAATCTATTCATCTGTGTTTGCAGGGTTTTCCTATATCCAGTTTCGAAAATAAGTCCGATTTCTCAGGAAAAAGCACTTGTGGTGAATTCTAACCAAGAGAAATGTAAATTACATAAATTCCCTGGCCGTGGAATTCCGTGTTCTGAACATGCTACATGCAGAAATGATTCGACAAATATTCACTACAAATTTGTTAGCATGTGGATTACCGAACTTTCATCACAATACATTGAATATTGATTCTTAGAAGAATTTTCTCAGATTTTGCAGCGTTTTGCAAATGCCAGTTCAAAAATGACGAAGTTTTCGCCAAAAAACCCTCTCGGAGCGAGTTCTACCCAATAGAGAAGTAATTTACATTGTTTCAATCACCGTGAAATTCAACGTTCTGAACACTGTACATGCATCACAGATTAAAAAAAGATTCTTTAATATGTTGTGAAAATGTGGATTACCAAACTTTCTTGCAACATAAAGGCACATTTACACCTACAAATATTGACTCCCGTTTTGCAGCTTTTTCCAAACTTCAGATTCGATAATCATTCTATTTTCGCAAAAACATTCTCTTCTAGCTCGTTCTACTCATTAGAATTGTAATTTACATCGTTTCATTACCATGAAATTCCGTTTTCATAAATGGCTACATGAATCACGGTTTAAAAAATAATTACTACACTGTTATTAACATGTGGATTACCGGACTTTCATTCACCATTCAAGGCATATTGACACTTAGAAGCATTTTCTCAGATTTCACAGGGTTCTCCTAATGGCAGTTTGGAAAATGAGGCACATTTCGCAGAAAAATTCTCTTCAAGCGAGTTCTACCCAATAGATATGTAACTTCCATTGTTTCCTTCACTATGACATTCCGTATTTCAAACACGTTACATGCATCACGAATTCGACATACATTCTTTAATGAGTGTGAGCATGTGGATTACCGAACTTTCATCCACCATACAAGGCATATTTAAACCTAGAAGTAGTTATTCTGATTTCGCATGTTTTTCCTAACATCCAGTTTCGAAAATCATGGAATTTTCACAGAAACATTCAATTCAAGCGGGTTCTATCCAGTAGAATTGTTATTTTCAGAGTTTCACTCACCGAGACATTCCGTGTTCCGAAAAAGATACATTCATCACGGCTTCGGCAAACGTTATTTAATGACCATGAGCATGTGGATTACCGATTTTTCAACCACAATACAAGGCATATTTACACCTAGAAACATTTACTTAGATTTCGCAGGTTTTCCTATTGTCAGTTAAGAAAATCAGGCAGTTTTCACAGAAAAATTCTCTTGGTGCATGTTCTACCCAATAGACATCTCATTTTCATAGATAAGGTCACCGTAACATTCCGTGTTCTGAAAACGGTACATGCACCACGGATTCAACCAATATTCACTGCTGAGTCCTTAGCATGTGAATTACACATCTTTAACAACCCATTTAAGACATATTGTCACCTTAAAGCATTTACTCAGATTTTGCAGCGTTTTCATAACAGCAGTTTCCAAACTGAGGCAGATTTTTCAGTAAAATCCTCCTGGAGCGTGTTCTAACCAATAGATATGTAACTTACATAGTTTCCCTCACCGTGACAGTCCGTGATCTGAAAACGCTACATACATCACGGATTTGACAAACATTTTTAATGAGTTGTGTACATGTGTATTGCAAAACTTTCTTCCACCATACAAGGCATATGTACACCTAGAAACATAAACCGTGAGTTCGCAGCTTTTTCCTAATAGCAGTTTCGAAAATCAGGCAGTTTACAAAGGAAAAAACTTTTGGAGCGTGTTCTACCCAATAGATATGTAAATTAAATGGATTCGCTCACCGTGTAATTTCGTGTTCCGAACACGCTACATGCATCACGGATGCGACAAATATTCACTTCAGAGTTGTTAGCAAGTAGATTACAGCACTTTCATTCACCATACAAGGCTTACTGACACTTTGAAGAATTTTCTCATATTTCACAGGTTAGTTTTAACCAGTTTTGAAAATGAGGCTGATTTGGCCGAAAAATGCTCTTGGAGCGAGTTGTACCCAAAAGATATGTAATTTACCTAGTTTCACTCACCGTGACATTCCGTGTTCTGAACACGTTCCATGCATCACGGATTCAACAAACATTCTTTAATGAGTTGTGAACATGTGTATTATCGAACTTTCATCCACCTTACAATGCATATTTATACATAGAAAGTTTTATTCTGATTTAGTAGATTTCTCCTAATGTCAGTATCTAAAATCATGCAGTTTTGCAGAAAAATCCTCTTGGATCGAGTTCTACCCAACAGACATGCAATTGACATAGAACCCGTCATCGTGAAATTCTGTGTTTCGAAAAAGCTACATGCATCAAGGATTCGACTAATATTCACTACAGAGTTGTTAGCATAAGGATTACCGAACTTTCATCCACCATAAAAGCCATATGGACACTTTGAAGCATTTTCTCATATTTCGAAAGTTTTTCCTAATACCACTTTTGAAAATGAGACAGATTCGCAGAAAAATCCTCGAGGAGCGAGTAATTCCCAATAGAAATGTAATTTACTTAATTTCCCTCACACTGACATTCCAATTTCTGAACACGCTACATGCATCAAGGTTTCAACAAACTTTCTCGAATGAGTTGTGAACATGTAGATTACAGAACTTTCATCCACCATACATGACACATTTACACCTAGAAACATTAACTCTGAATTTGCAGGTTTCTCCTCATGCCAGTTTCAAAAATCAGGCCGTTTTCTCAGGGAAAAATTTTTGGAGCGAATTCTAACCAATAGGTGTGTAATTTACATAGACTCCATCGCCGGGAATTTCCGTGACACGATCACGCTACATGCATAACGCTTTCTACAAATATTCACTGCAGATTGGTTTGCATGTGGTTTTACGAACTTCCACCACAATACAAGGCACATTGACCCTTTGAAGCATTTTCTGAGATTTTGCGAATATTATCAAACGCCAGTTTCAAAAATGAGGCAGATTTCCCAGAAAAACATCTTGCCTAGATTTCTACCGTAGAGACATGTATTTTAAATAGATTCACTCACCATGATATTCTGTGTTCCAAACACGATTCACATATCTCAGATTTGACAAATATTCACTACAGAGTTGTTAGCATGCGGATTACCAAACTTTCATCCACCATACAAGGCATATTTACACCGAGAATCTATTCATCTGTGTTTGCAGGGTTTTCCTATATCCAGTTTCGAAAATAAGTCCGATTTCTCAGGAAAAAGCACTTGTGGTGAATTCTAACCAAGAGAAATGTAAATTACATAAATTCCCTGGCCGTGGAATTCCGTGTTCTGAACATGCTACATGCAGAAAGGATTCGACAAATATTCACTACAAATTTGTTAGCATGTGGATTACCGAACTTTCATCACAATACATTGAATATTGATTCTTAGAAGAATTTTCTCAGATTTTGCAGCGTTTTGCAAATGCCAGTTCAAAAATGACGAAGTTTTCGCCAAAAAACCCTCTCGGAGCGAGTTCTACCCAATAGAGAAGTAATTTACATTGTTTCAATCACCGTGAAATTCAACGTTCTGAACACTGTACATGCATCACAGATTAAAAAAAGATTCTTTAATATGTTGTGAAAATGTGGATTACCAAACTTTCTTGCAACATAAAGGCACATTTACACCTACAAATATTGACTCCCGTTTTGCAGCTTTTTCCAAACTTCAGATTCGATAATCATTCTATTTTCGCAAAAACATTCTCTTCTAGCTCGTTCTACTCATTAGAATTGTAATTTACATCGTTTCATTACCATGAAATTCCGTTTTCATAAATGGCTACATGAATCACGGTTTAAAAAATAATTACTACACTGTTATTAACATGTGGATTACCGGACTTTCATTCACCATTCAAGGCATATTGACACTTAGAAGCATTTTCTCAGATTTCACAGGGTTCTCCTAATGGCAGTTTGGAAAATGAGGCACATTTCGCAGAAAAATTCTCTTCAAGCGAGTTCTACCCAATAGATATGTAACTTCCATTGTTTCCTTCACTATGACATTCCGTATTTCAAACACGTTACATGCATCACGAATTCGACATACATTCTTTAATGAGTGTGAGCATGTGGATTACCGAACTTTCATCCACCATACAAGGCATATTTAAACCTAGAAGTAGTTATTCTGATTTCGCATGTTTTTCCTAACATCCAGTTTCGAAAATCATGGAATTTTCGCAGAAACATTCAATTCAAGCGGGTTCTATCCAGTAGAATTGTTATTTTCAGAGTTTCACTCACCGAGACATTCCGTGTTCCGAAAAAGATACATTCATCACGGCTTCGGCAAACGTTATTTAATGACCATGAGCATGTGGATTACCGATTTTTCAACCACAATACAAGGCATATTTACACCTAGAAACATTTACTTAGGTTTCGCAGGTTTTCCAATTGTCAGTTAAGAAAATCAGGCAGTTTTCGCAGAAAAATTCTCTTGGTGCATGTTCTATCCAATAGACATCTCATTTTCATAGATACGGTCACCGTAACATTCCGTGTTCCGAAAACGGTACATGCACCACGGATTCAACCAATATTCACTGCTGAGTCCTTAGCATGTGAATTACACATCTTTAATAACCCATTGAAGACATATTGTCACCTTAAAGCATTTTCTCAGATTTTGCAGCGTTTTCATAACAGCAGTTTCCAAACTGAGGCAGATTTTTCAGTAAAATGCTCCTGGAGCGTGTTCTAACCAATAGATATGTAATTTACTTAGTTTCCCTCACCGTGACAGACCGTGTCCAAAACAAACTTCATACATCATGGATTTGACAAACATTTTTAATGAGTTGTGTACATGTGTAATGCAAAACTTTCTTCCACCATACAAGGCATATGTACACCTAGAAACATAAACCCTGAGTTCGCAGCTTTTTCCTAATAGCAGTTTCGAAAATCAGGCAGTTTACAAAGGAAAAAACTTTTGGAGCGTGTTCTACCCAATAGATATGTAAATTAAATGGATTCGCTCACCATGAAATTCCGTGTTCCGAACACGCTACATGCATCACGGATGCGACAAATATTCACTTCAGAGTTGTTAGCAAGTAGATTACAGCACTTTCATTCACCATACAAGGCTTACTGACACTTTGAAGAATTTTCTCAGATTTCACAGGTTAGTTTTAACCAGTTTTGAAAATGAGGCAGATTTGGCCGAAAAATGCTCTTGGAGCGAGTTGTACCCAAAAGATTTGTAATTTACCTAGTTTCACTCACCGTGACATTCCGTGTTCTGAACACGTTCCATGCATCACGGATTCAACAAACATTCTTTAATGAGTTGTGAACATGTGTATTATCGAACTTTCATCCACCTTACAATGCATATTTATACATAGAATGTTTTATTCTGATTTAGTAGATTTCTCCTAATGTCAGTTTCTAAAATCATGCAGTTTTGCAGAAAAATCCTCTTGGAGCGTGTTCTACCCAATAGACATGCAATTGACATAGAACCCGTCATCGTGAAATTCTGTGTTCCGAAAAAGCTACATGCATCACGGATTCGACAAATATTCACTACAGAGTTGTTAGCATAAGGATTACCGAACTTTCATCCACCATAAAAGCCATATGGACACTTTGAAGCATTTTCTCATATTTCGAAAGTTTTTCCTAATACCACTTTTGAAAATGAGACAGATTCGCAGAAAAATCCTCGTGGAGTGAGTAATTCCCTATAGAAATTTAATTTACTTAATTTCCCTCACAGTGACATTCCAATTTCTGAACACGCTGCATGCATCAAGGTTTCAAAAAACTTTCTCGAATGAGTTGTGAACATGTAGGTTACAGAACTTTCATCCACCATACATGGCATATTTACACCTAGAAACATTAACTCTGAATTTGCAGATATATCCTAATGCCAGTTTCGAAAATCAGGCCGTTTTCTCAGGAAAAAATTTTGGAGCGAGTTCTACCCTATAGTCGTGTAATTTATAAAGATTCCATCGCCGGGAATTTCCGTGATACGGTCACGCTACATGCATAACGCTTTCTACAAATATTCACCACAGATTTGTTTGCATGTGGTTTTACGAACTTCCATCACAATACAAGGCATACTGACACTATGAAGCATTTTTTCTGATTTTGCATAGATTTTCAAACGCCAGTTTTGAAAATTTGGCAGATTTCGCAGAAAAAAATTTGGGAGCGAGTTCTACCCAAGAGACATGTATTTTACAAAGATTCGCTCACCGTGATATTCTGTGTTCCAAACACAATTCATGTATCTCGGATTCAAAAAATATTCACTACAGAGTTGTTAGAATGCGGTTTACCTAAGTTTCATCCACCAAACAAGGCATAATTACACCGAGAATCTTTTAATCTGAGTTTGCAGGATTTTCTTAACGCCAGATTCGAAAATCAGGCAGATTTCTCAGGAAGATTCTCTTGGAGTGTTTTCTCACGAAGAGAAATGTAATTTACAATATTCCCTGGCCGTGATATTCCGTGTTCTGAACATGCTACATGATTAATGGTTCAACAAATATTCACTACAGATTTGTTAGCATTAGGATTACCGAAATTTCATCATAATACATTGAATATTGATTCTTAGAAGTATTTTCTCAGATTTTGCAGTGTTTTGCAAATGCCAGTTTCAAAAAAGACGAAGTTTTCGCCGAAAAAATCTCCCAGAGCGAGTTCTACCCAATAGAGAATTAATTTACATTGTTTCAATCACTGGGAAATTCCACATTCTGAACACGGTACATGCATCACGGATTAGAAAAAGATTCTTTAACATGTTGTGAAAACGTTGTTACCAAACTTTCTTGCAACATAAAGGCACATTTACACCTACAAATATTGACTCCCGTTTTGCAGCTTTTTCCAAACTTCAGATTCGATAAGCATGCAATTTTCGCAGAAACATTCCCTTCTAGCTCGTTCTACTCAATAGAATTTTAATTTACATCGTTTCATTACCGTGAAATTTCATTTTTTAAAAGCGCTACATAAATCACGGTTTAAAAAATAATTACTACACTGTTATTAACATGTGGATTACCGGATTTTCATTCACCATTCAAGGCTAATTGACACTTAGAAGCATTTTCTCAGATTTCTCAGGGTTCTCCTAATGGCAGTTTTGAAAATGAGGCTCATTTTGCAGAAAAATTCTCTTCAAACGTATTCTACCCAATAGACATGTAAATTACATTGTTTCTTTCACTATGACATTCCGTATTCCAAACACGTTACATGCATCACGAATTCGAAATTCTTTAATGAGTGTGAGCATGTGGATTACCGAACGTTCATCCACCATACAAGGCATATTTACACCTAGAAGTTGTTATTCTGATTTTGCAGTTTTTTCCTAACATCCAGTTTCGAAAATCATGAAATTTTCGCAGAAACATTCAATTCAAACGAGTTCTATCCAGTAGAATTGTTATTTTCAGAGTTTCACTCACCGAGACATTCTGTGTTCCGAAAAAGTTACAATTCATCACGGGTTCGACAAACATTATTTAATGACCGTGAGCATGTGGATTACCGATTTTTCAACCACAATAGAATGCATATTTACACCTAGAAACATTTACTTAGATTTCGCAGGTTTCCGTAACGTCAGTTAAGAAAATCAGGCAGTTTTCGCAGAAAAACACTCTTGGTGCATGTTCTATCCAATAGACATCTCATTTTCATAGATACCGTCACCGTAACATATCGTGTTCCGAAAACGGTACATGCACCACGGATTCAACCAATATTCACGGCTGAGATCTTAGCATGTGAATTACACATCTTTAATAACCCATTGAATACATATTCTTACGTTAAATCATTTACTAAGATTTTGCAATGTTTTCAAAACACCAGGTTCCAATCTGAGGCCGATATTTCAGTAAAATGCTCCTGGAGAGTGTTCTAACCAATAGATATCTAATTTACATAGTTTCCCTCACCGTGACAGTCCGTGTTCTGAACACGCTACATACATCACGGATTTGACAAACATTTTTAATGAGATGTGTACATGTGTATTACAGAACTTTCATCCACCATAAAAGGCATATTTACACCGAGAACCTATTAATCTTATTTCGCAAGGTTTTCCTAACGATAGTTTCGAAAATCAGCCCGATTTCTCAGGAAAAATCTCTTGGAGTGATTTCTAACCAAGAGAAATGTAATTTACATAAATTCCCTGGCCGTGAAATTCCATGTTCCGAACATGCTACATGCATAAAGGATTCGACAAATATTCACTATAAATTTGTTATCATGTGGATTACTGAACTTTCATCACAATACATTCAATATTGATTCTTAGAAGTATTTTCTCAGATTTTGCTGCATTTTGCAATTGCCAGTTCCAAAAATGGAGAAGTTTTCACAGAAAAATACTCTCGGAGAGAGTTCTACCCAATAGAGAATTAATTTACATTGTTTCAATCACCGTGAAATTCAACGTTCTGAGGACTGTACATGCATCACAGATTAGAAAAAGATTCTTTAATATGTTGTGAAAATGTGGATTACCAAACTTTCTTGCAAGATAAAGGCACATTTACACCTACAAATATTGACTCCCGTTTTGCAGCTTTTTCCAAACTTCAGATTCGATAATCATGCAATTTTCGCAGAAACATTCTCTTCTAGCTCGTTCTACTCACAGTCGAGCGCTGCGTGTTCGTTTCATTACCGTGAAATTCCGTTTTCCTAAAGCGCTACATGAATCACGGTTTAAAAAATAATTACTACACTGTTATTAACATGTGGATTACCGGACTTTCATTCACCATTCAAGGCATATTGACACTTAGAAGCATTTTCTCAGATTTCACAGGGTTCTCCTAATGGCAGTTTTGAAAATGAGGCACATTTCGCAGAAAAATCCTCTTCAAGCGAGTTGTACCCAATAGACCTGTAACTCACATTGTTTCCTTCACTATGACATTCCGTATTCCAAACACGTTACATGCATCACGATTTCGACAAACATTCTTTAATGAGTGTGAGCATGTGGATTACCGAACTTTCATCCACCATACAAGGCATATTTACACCTAGAAGTTTTTACTCTGATTTCGCAGTTTTTTCCTAACATCCAGTTTCGAAAATCATGAAATTTTCGCAGAAACATTCAATTCAAGCGAGTTCTATCCAGTAGAATTGTTATTTTCAGAGTTTCAATCACCGAGACATTACGTGATCCAAAAAAGTTACAATTCATCACGGCTTCGACAAACATTATTTAATGACCGTGAGCATGTGGATTACCGATTTTTCAACCACAATATAAGGCATATTTACACCTAGAAATATTTATTTTGATTTCGCAGGTTTCCGTAACGTCAGTTATGAAAATCAGGCAGTTTTCGCAGAAAAACTCACTTGGTGCATGTTCTACCCAATAGACATCTCATTTTCATAGATACCGTCATCGTAAAATAACGTGTTCCGAAAACGGTACATGCACCACGGATTCAACCATATTCACGGCTGAGTTCTTAGTATGTGAATTACACATCTTTAATAACCCATTGAAGACATATTCTTACGTTAAATCATTTACTAAGATTTTGCAACGTTTTCATAACACCAGGTTCCAAACTGAGGCAGATATTTCAGTAAAATGCTCCTGGAGTGAATATGTACAATTAGAAACATTAACTCTGAGTTTGCAGCTTTTTCCTAGTAGCAGTTTCGAAAATCAGGCAGTTTACAAAGGAAAAAACTGTTGGAGCGTGTTCTACCCAATAGATATGTAAATAACATGGATTCGCTCACCGTGAAATTCTGTGTTCGTAACAACCTACATGCAGAAATGTTCGACAAAAATACAGTACAGAGTTGTTTGCATGAGGATTACAGGACTTTCATCAAAATACAAGGCATATTGATGCTTTGAAGCATTTTCTCTGATTTTGCAGAGCTTTCCAAACGCCAGTTTCCAAAATGAGGCAGATTTCACGGCAAAAACCTCTTGGAGCGGGTCTAACCAATAGACGTGTAATTTACATGGATTCACTCACCGTGAAATTCCGTGTTCCGAACACGCTACATGCATCACGGATCGACAAATATTCTCTACAGAGTTGTTAGCAAGTAGATTACAGCACTTTCATCCACCATACAAAGCTTACTGACACTTTGAAGAATTTTCTCAGATTTCACAGGTTAGTTTTAACGCCAGTTTTGAAAATGAGGCAGTTTTGGCCGAAAAATGCTCTTGGAGCGAGTTGTACCCAAAAGATATGTAATTTACCTAGTTTCACTCACCGTGACATTCCGTGTTCTGAACACCTTTCATTCATCATGGATTCAACAAACATTCTTTAATGAGTTGTGAACATGTGTATTACCGAACTTTCATCCACCTTACAATGCATATTTATACGTAGAAAGTTTTATTCTGATTTAGTAGTTTTCTCCTAATGTCAGTTTGTAAAATCATGCAGTTTTTGCAGAAAAATCCTCTTGGAGCGAGTACTACACAATAGATATGCAATTTACATAGAACCCATCATCGTGAAATTCCGTGTTCCGAAAAAGCTACATGCATCACGGATTTGACAAATATTCACTACAGAGTTGTTAGCATAAGGATTATCAAACTTTCATCCACCATAAAAGCCATATTGTCACCTTGAAGCATTTTTTCATATTTCAAAAGATTTTCCTAATGCCAGTTTTGAAAATGAGGCAGTTTCGCAGAAAAATTCTCATGGAGCGATTACTTCCCAATAGAAATATAATTTACATAATTTCCCTCACAATGACATTCCATTTTCTTAACACGCTACATGCATAAAAGTTTCAACAAACTTTCTCGAATGGGTTGTGAACATGTAGATTACAGAACTTTCATCCACCATACATGGCATATTTACACCTAGAAACATTAACTCTGAATTTGCAGCTTTTTCCTAATGCCAGTTTCAAAAATCAGGCAATTTTCTCAGGAAAAATTTTGGAGCGAGTACTACCCTATAGACGTGTAATTTACATAGATTCCATCGCCGGGGGTTTCCGTGATACGATCACGTTACATGCATACGCTTTCTACAAATATTCACCACAGAATTGATTGCATGTGGTTTTATGAACTTCCATCACAATACAAGGCATATTGACACTATGAAGCATTTTTTATGATTTTCCAGAAATTTTCAAACGCCAGTTTTGAAAATGAGGCAGATTTCACAGAAAAATCTCTGGGAGCGTGTTCTAACCAAGAGACATGTATTTTACATAGATTCGCTCACCGTGATATTCTGTGTTCCAAACACACTTCCTGTATCTCGAATTCGACAAATATTCACTACAGAGTTGTGAGCATGCATATTACTGAACTTTCATCCACCAAACAAGGCATATTTACGCTGAGAATCTATTAATCTGAGTTCGCAGGGTTTTCTTAATGCCAGATTCGAAAATCAGGCAAATTTCTCAGGAAAATTTTCTTGGAGTGATTTCTCATGAAGAGAAATGTAATTTACATAAATTCCCTGGTCGTGAAATTCCATTTTCTGAATCTGCTACATGATTAATTGTTCGACAAATATTCACTACACATTTGTTAGCATGTGGATTACCGAAATTTCATCACAATACATTGAATATTGATACTTAAAAATATTTTCTCAGATTTGGCAGCGTTTTCCAAACGCCAGTTTCAAAAATGAAGCAGTTTTCGCAGAAAAATTCTCTTGGAGCGAGTTCTACCCAATAGAGAAGTAATTTACATTGTTTCAATCACCGTGAAATTCCATGTTCCGAACACGGTACATGCGTCACGGATTAGAAAAAGATTCTTTAATATGTTGTGAAAATGTGGGTTACCGAACTTTCTTCCAACTTAAAGGCATATTTACACCTACAAATATTTACTGTCACTTTGCAGTTTTTCCAAAGTTCAGATTCGATAATCATGCAATTTTCGCAGAAAAATTCTATTCTAGCTAGTTCTACCCAATAGAATTGTAATTTACATTGTTTCATTACAGAGAAATTCCGATTTCCAATAGCGCTACATGATTCACAGTTTGAAAAATAATTACTACACTGTTATTAACATGTGGATTACCAGACTTTCATTCACCATTCAAGGCATATTTACACTTAGAAGCATTGTCTCAGATTTCACAGTGTTCTCCTAATGGCACTTTTGATAATGAGGCACAATTCACAGAAAAATACTCTTCAAGCGAGTTCTAACAAATAGACATGTAAATTACACTGTTTCCTTCACTATGACATTCCGTATTCCGAACACGTTACATGCATCATGAAATCGACAAACATTCTTTAATGAGTGTTAGCATGTGTATTACTGAACTTTCATCCACGATACAAGGCATATTTACATTAGAAACATTTACTTAGATTTTGCAGCATTTTCATAACGTCAGTTATGCAAATCTGGCAGTTTTCAAAGAAAAAAATGTTGGAGAGTGTTCTACCCAATAGATATGTAAATTACATAAATTCCCTCGCTGTTAAATTACGTGTCTTGAACACGCTAAATGCAGAAAGAATTTGACAAAAATACACTACAGGGTATTTTGCATGTGGATTACAGGACTTTCATCACAATACAAGGCATATTGATGCTTAGAAGCATTTTCTCTGATTTCACAGAGCTTTCCAAACGCCAGTTTCGAAAATGAGGCAGATTTCCTGGAAAAAAACTCTTGGAGTGCGTTCTCACCAATAGACCTGTAAATTACATGGATTCACTCAGCGTGAAATTCCGTGTTCCGAACACGATACATGCCTCTCGGATTCGACACTTATTCACTACAGAGTTGTTAGCAAGTGGATTACAGCACTATCATCCACCATACAAGGCTTAATGATACTTTGAATAATTTTCTCACTTTTCACAGGTTAGATTTAACACCAGATTTGAAAATGAGGCAGATTTGTCAGAAAAATGCTCTTGGAGCGAGTTGTACCCAAAAGATATGTAATTTACCTAGTTTCACTCACCGTGACATTCTGTGTTCTGAACACGTTCCACGCATCACGGATTCAACAAACATTCTTTAATGAGTTGTGAACATGTGTATTACCGAACTTTCATCCACCTTACAATGCATATTTATACATAGAAAGTTTTATTCTGATTTAGTAGATTTCTCCTAATGTCAGTTTCTAAAATCCTGCAGTTTTTCAGGAAAAATCCTCTTGGAGCGAGTTCTACCCGATAGATATGCAATTGACATAGAACCCGTCATCGTAAAATTCCGTGTTCCGAAAAAGCTACATGCATCACGGATTCGACAAATATTCACTACAGAGTTGTTAGCATAAGGATTACCGAACTTTCATCCACCATAAAAGCCATATGGACACTTTGAAGCATTTTCTCATATTTCGAAAGTTTTTCCTAATACCACTTTTGAAAATGAGACAGATTCGCAGAAAAATCCTCGTGGAGCGAGTAATTCCCTATAGAAATGTAATTTACTTAATTTCCCTCACAGTGACATTCCAATTTCTGAACACGCTGCATGCATCAAGGTTTCAAAAAACTTTCTCGAATGAGTTGTGAACATGTAGGTTACAGAACTTTCATCCACCATACATGGCATATTTACACCTAGAAACATTAACTCTGAATTTGCAGATATATCCTAATGCCAGTTTCGAAAATCAGGCCGTTTTCTCAGGAAAAAATTTTGGAGCGAGTTCTTCCCTATAGACGTGTAATTTATAAAGATTCCATCGCCGGGAATTTCCGTGATACGGTCACGCTACATGCATAACGCTTTCTACAAATATTCACCACAGATTTGTTTGCATGTGGTTTTACGAACTTCCATCACAATACAAGGCATACTGACACTATGAAGCATTTTTTCTGATTTTGCATAGATTTTCAAACGCCAGTTTTGAAAATTTGGCAGATTTCGCAGAAAAAAATTTGGGAGCGAGTTCTACCCAAGAGACATGTATTTTACAAAGATTCGCTCACCGTGATATTCTGTGTTCCAAACACAATTCATGTATCTCGGATTCAAAAAATATTCACTACAGAGTTGTTAGAATGCGGTTTACCTAAGTTTCATCCACCAAACAAGGCATAATTACACCGAGAATCTTTTAATCTGAGTTTGCAGGATTTTCTTAACGCCAGATTCGAAAATCAGGCAGATTTCTCAGGAAGATTCTCTTGGAGTGTTTTCTCACGAAGAGAAATGTAATTTACAATATTCCCTGGCCGTGATATTCCGTGTTCTGAACATGCTACATGATTAATGGTTCAACAAATATTCACTACAGATTTGTTAGCATTAGGATTACCGAAATTTCATCATAATACATTGAATATTGATTCTTAGAAGTATTTTCTCAGATTTTGCAGTGTTTTGCAAATGCCAGTTTCAAAAAAGACGAAGTTTTCGCTGAAAAAATCTCCCAGAGCGAGTTCTACCCAATAGAGAATTAATTTACATTGTTTCAATCACTGGGAAATTCCACATTCTGAACACGGTACATGCATCACGGATTAGAAAAAGATTCTTTAACATGTTGTGAAAACGTTGATTACCAAACTTTCTTGCAACATAAAGGCACATTTACACCTACAAATATTGACTCCCGTTTTGCAGCTTTTTCCAAACTTCAGATTCGATAAGCATGCAATTTTCGCAGAAACATTCCCTTCTAGCTCGTTCTACTCAATAGAATTTTAATTTACATCGTTTCATTACCGTGAAATTTCATTTTTTAAAAGCGCTACATAAATCACGGTTTAAAAAATAATTACTACACTGTTATTAACATGTGGATTACCGGATTTTCATTCACCATTCAAGGCTAATTGACACTTAGAAGCATTTTCTCAGATTTCTCAGGGTTCTCCTAATGGCAGTTTTGAAAATGAGGCTCATTTTGCAGAAAAATTCTCTTCAAACGTATTCTACCCAATAGACATGTAAATTACATTGTTTCTTTCACTATGACATTCCGTATTCCAAACACGTTACATGCATCACGAATTCGAAATTCTTTAATGAGTGTGAGCATGTGGATTACCGAACGTTCATCCACCATACAAGGCATATTTACACCTAGAAGTTGTTATTCTGATTTTGCAGTTTTTTCCTAACATCCAGTTTCAAAAATCATGAAATTTTCGCAGAAACATTCAATTCAAACGAGTTCTATCCAGTAGAATTGTTATTTTCAGAGTTTCACTCACCGAGACATTCTGTGTTCCGAAAAAGTTACAATTCATCACGGGTTCGACAAACATTATTTAATGACCGTGAGCATGTGGATTACCGATTTTTCAACCACAATAGAATGCATATTTACACCTAGAAACATTTACTTAGATTTCGCAGGTTTCCGTAACGTCAGTTAAGAAAATCAGGCAGTTTTCGCAGAAAAACACTCTTGGTGCATGTTCTATCCAATAGACATCTCATTTTCATAGATACCGTCACCGTAACATATCGTGTTCCGAAAACGGTACATGCACCACGGATTCAACCAATATTCACGGCTGAGATCTTAGCATGTGAATTACACATCTTTAATAACCCATTGAATACATATTCTTACGTTAAATCATTTACTAAGATTTTGCAACGTTTTCAAAACACCAGGTTCCAATCTGAGGCCGATATTTCAGTAAAATGCTCCTGGAGAGTGTTCTAACCAATAGATATCTAATTTACATAGTTTCCCTCACCGTGACAGTCCGTGTTCTGAACACGCTACATACATCACGGATTTGACAAACATTTTTAATGAGATGTGTACATGTGTATTACAGAACTTTCATCCACCATAAAAGGCATATTTACACCGAGAACCTATTAATCTTATTTCGCAAGGTTTTCCTAACGATAGTTTCGAAAATCAGCCCGATTTCTCAGGAAAAATCTCTTGGAGTGATTTCTAACCAAGAGAAATGTAATTTACATAAATTCCCTGGCCGTGAAATTCCATGTTCCGAACATGCTACATGCATAAAGGATTCGACAAATATTCACTATAAATTTGTTATCATGTGGATTACTGAACTTTCATCACAATACATTCAATATTGATTCTTAGAAGTATTTTCTCAGATTTTGCTGCATTTTGCAATTGCCAGTTCCAAAAATGGAGAAGTTTTCACAGAAAAATACTCTCGGAGAGAGTTCTACCCAATAGAGAATTAATTTACATTGTTTCAATCACCGTGAAATTCAACGTTCTGAGGACTGTACATGCATCACAGATTAGAAAAAGATTCTTTAATATGTTGTGAAAATGTGGATTACCAAACTTTCTTGCAAGATAAAGGCACATTTACACCTACAAATATTGACTCCCGTTTTGCAGCTTTTTCCAAACTTCAGATTCGATAATCATGCAATTTTCGCAGAAACATTCTCTTCTAGCTCGTTCTACTCAATAGAATTGCAATTTAGTTCGTTTCATTACCGTGAAATTCCGTTTTCCTAAAGCGCTACATGAATCACGGTTTAAAAAATAATTACTACACTGTTATTAACATGTGGATTACCGGACTTTCATTCACCATTCAAGGCATATTGACACTTAGAAGCATTTTCTCAGATTTCACAGGGTTCTCCTAATGGCAGTTTTGAAAATGAGGCACATTTCGCAGAAAAATCCTCTTCAAGCGAGTTGTACCCAATAGACCTGTAACTCACATTGTTTCCTTCACTATGACATTCCGTATTCCAAACACGTTACATGCATCACGATTTCGACAAACATTCTTTAATGAGTGTGAGCATGTGGATTACCGAACTTTCATCCACCATACAAGGCATATTTACACCTAGAAGTTTTTACTCTGATTTCGCAGTTTTTTCCTAACATCCAGTTTCGAAAATCATGAAATTTTCGCAGAAACATTCAATTCAAGCGAGTTCTATCCAGTAGAATTGTTATTTTCAGAGTTTCAATCACCGAGACATTACGTGATCCAAAAAAGTTACAATTCATCACGGCTTCGACAAACATTATTTAATGACCGTGAGCATGTGGATTACCGATTTTTCAACCACAATATAAGGCATATTTACACCTAGAAATATTTATTTTGATTTCGCAGGTTTCCGTAACGTCAGTTATGAAAATCAGGCAGTTTTCGCAGAAAAACTCACTTGGTGCATGTTCTACCCAATAGACATCTCATTTTCATAGATACCGTCATCGTAAAATAACGTGTTCCGAAAACGGTACATGCACCACGGATTCAACCATATTCACGGCTGAGTTCTTAGTATGTGAATTACACATCTTTAATAACCCATTGAAGACATATTCTTACGTTAAATCATTTACTAAGATTTTGCAACGTTTTCATAACACCAGGTTCCAAACTGAGGCAGATATTTCAGTAAAATGCTCCTGGAGTGAATATGTACAATTAGAAACATTAACTCTGAGTTTGCAGCTTTTTCCTAGTAGCAGTTTCGAAAATCAGGCAGTTTACAAAGGAAAAAACTGTTGGAGCGTGTTCTACCCAATAGATATGTAAATAACATGGATTCGCTCACCGTGAAATTCTGTGTTCGTAACAACCTACATGCAGAAATGTTCGACAAAAATACAGTACAGAGTTGTTTGCATGAGGATTACAGGACTTTCATCAAAATACAAGGCATATTGATGCTTTGAAGCATTTTCTCTGATTTTGCAGAGCTTTCCAAACGCCAGTTTCCAAAATGAGGCAGATTTCACGGCAAAAACCTCTTGGAGCGGGTCTAACCAATAGACGTGTAATTTACATGGATTCACTCACCGTGAAATTCCGTGTTCCGAACACGCTACATGCATCACGGATCGACAAATATTCTCTACAGAGTTGTTAGCAAGTAGATTACAGCACTTTCATCCACCATACAAAGCTTACTGACACTTTGAAGAATTTTCTCAGATTTCACAGGTTAGTTTTAACGCCAGTTTTGAAAATGAGGCAGTTTTGGCCGAAAAATGCTCTTGGAGCGAGTTGTACCCAAAAGATATGTAATTTACCTAGTTTCACTCACCGTGACATTCCGTGTTCTGAACACCTTTCATTCATCATGGATTCAACAAACATTCTTTAATGAGTTGTGAACATGTGTATTACCGAACTTTCATCCACCTTACAATGCATATTTATACGTAGAAAGTTTTATTCTGATTTAGTAGTTTTCTCCTAATGTCAGTTTGTAAAATCATGCAGTTTTTGCAGAAAAATCCTCTTGGAGCGAGTACTACACAATAGATATGCAATTTACATAGAACCCATCATCGTGAAATTCCGTGTTCCGAAAAAGCTACATGCATCACGGATTTGACAAATATTCACTACAGAGTTGTTAGCATAAGGATTATCAAACTTTCATCCACCATAAAAGCCATATTGTCACCTTGAAGCATTTTTTCATATTTCAAAAGATTTTCCTAATGCCAGTTTTGAAAATGAGGCAGTTTCGCAGAAAAATTCTCATGGAGCGATTACTTCCCAATAGAAATATAATTTACATAATTTCCCTCACAATGACATTCCATTTTCTTAACACGCTACATGCATAAAAGTTTCAACAAACTTTCTCGAATGGGTTGTGAACATGTAGATTACAGAACTTTCATCCACCATACATGGCATATTTACACCTAGAAACATTAACTCTGAATTTGCAGCTTTTTCCTAATGCCAGTTTCAAAAATCAGGCAATTTTCTCAGGAAAAATTTTGGAGCGAGTACTACCCTATAGACGTGTAATTTACATAGATTCCATCGCCGGGGGTTTCCGTGATACGATCACGTTACATGCATACGCTTTCTACAAATATTCACCACAGAATTGATTGCATGTGGTTTTATGAACTTCCATCACAATACAAGGCATATTGACACTATGAAGCATTTTTTATGATTTTCCAGAAATTTTCAAACGCCAGTTTTGAAAATGAGGCAGATTTCACAGAAAAATCTCTGGGAGCGTGTTCTAACCAAGAGACATGTATTTTACATAGATTCGCTCACCGTGATATTCTGTGTTCCAAACACACTTCCTGTATCTCGAATTCGACAAATATTCACTACAGAGTTGTGAGCATGCATATTACTGAACTTTCATCCACCAAACAAGGCATATTTACGCTGAGAATCTATTAATCTGAGTTCGCAGGGTTTTCTTAATGCCAGATTCGAAAATCAGGCAAATTTCTCAGGAAAATTTTCTTGGAGTGATTTCTCATGAAGAGAAATGTAATTTACATAAATTCCCTGGTCGTGAAATTCCATTTTCTGAATCTGCTACATGATTAATTGTTCGACAAATATTCACTACACATTTGTTAGCATGTGGATTACCGAAATTTCATCACAATACATTGAATATTGATACTTAAAAATATTTTCTCAGATTTGGCAGCGTTTTCCAAACGCCAGTTTCAAAAATGAAGCAGTTTTCGCAGAAAAATTCTCTTGGAGCGAGTTCTACCCAATAGAGAAGTAATTTACATTGTTTCAATCACCGTGAAATTCCATGTTCCGAACACGGTACATGCGTCACGGATTAGAAAAAGATTCTTTAATATGTTGTGAAAATGTGGGTTACCGAACTTTCTTCCAACTTAAAGGCATATTTACACCTACAAATATTTACTGTCACTTTGCAGTTTTTCCAAAGTTCAGATTCGATAATCATGCAATTTTCGCAGAAAAATTCTATTCTAGCTAGTTCTACCCAATAGAATTGTAATTTACATTGTTTCATTACAGAGAAATTCCGATTTCCAATAGCGCTACATGATTCACAGTTTGAAAAATAATTACTACACTGTTATTAACATGTGGATTACCAGACTTTCATTCACCATTCAAGGCATATTTACACTTAGAAGCATTGTCTCAGATTTCACAGTGTTCTCCTAATGGCACTTTTGATAATGAGGCACAATTCACAGAAAAATACTCTTCAAGCGAGTTCTAACAAATAGACATGTAAATTACACTGTTTCCTTCACTATGACATTCCGTATTCCGAACACGTTACATGCATCATGAAATCGACAAACATTCTTTAATGAGTGTTAGCATGTGTATTACTGAACTTTCATCCACGATACAAGGCATATTTACATTAGAAACATTTACTTAGATTTTGCAGCATTTTCATAACGTCAGTTATGCAAATCTGGCAGTTTTCAAAGAAAAAAATGTTGGAGAGTGTTCTACCCAATAGATATGTAAATTACATAAATTCCCTCGCTGTTAAATTACGTGTCTTGAACACGCTAAATGCAGAAAGAATTTGACAAAAATACACTACAGGGTATTTTGCATGTGGATTACAGGACTTTCATCACAATACAAGGCATATTGATGCTTAGAAGCATTTTCTCTGATTTCACAGAGCTTTCCAAACGCCAGTTTCGAAAATGAGGCAGATTTCCTGGAAAAAAACTCTTGGAGTGCGTTCTCACCAATAGACCTGTAAATTACATGGATTCACTCAGCGTGAAATTCCGTGTTCCGAACACGATACATGCCTCTCGGATTCGACACTTATTCACTACAGAGTTGTTAGCAAGTGGATTACAGCACTATCATCCACCATACAAGGCTTAATGATACTTTGAATAATTTTCTCACTTTTCACAGGTTAGATTTAACACCAGATTTGAAAATGAGGCAGATTTGTCAGAAAAATGCTCTTGGAGCGAGTTGTACCCAAAAGATATGTAATTTACCTAGTTTCACTCACCGTGACATTCTGTGTTCTGAACACGTTCCACGCATCACGGATTCAACAAACATTCTTTAATGAGTTGTGAACATGTGTATTACCGAACTTTCATCCACCTTACAATGCATATTTATACATAGAAAGTTTTATTCTGATTTAGTAGATTTCTCCTAATGTCAGTTTCTAAAATCCTGCAGTTTTTCAGGAAAAATCCTCTTGGAGCGAGTTCTACCCGATAGATATGCAATTGACATAGAACCCGTCATCGTAAAATTCCGTGTTCCGAAAAAGCTACATGCATCACGGATTCGACAAATATTCACTACAGAGTTGTTAGCATAAGGATTACCGAACTTTCATCCACCATAAAAGCCATATGGACACTTTGAAGCATTTTCTCATATTTCGAAAGTTTTTCCTAATACCACTTTTGAAAATGAGACAGATTCGCAGAAAAATCCTCGTGGAGCGAGTAATTCCCTATAGAAATGTAATTTACTTAATTTCCCTCACAGTGACATTCCAATTTCTGAACACGCTGCATGCATCAAGGTTTCAAAAAACTTTCTCGAATGAGTTGTGAACATGTAGGTTACAGAACTTTCATCCACCATACATGGCATATTTACACCTAGAAACATTAACTCTGAATTTGCAGATATATCCTAATGCCAGTTTCGAAAATCAGGCCGTTTTCTCAGGAAAAAATTTTGGAGCGAGTTCTTCCCTATAGACGTGTAATTTATAAAGATTCCATCGCCGGGAATTTCCGTGATACGGTCACGCTACATGCATAACGCTTTCTACAAATATTCACCACAGATTTGTTTGCATGTGGTTTTACGAACTTCCATCACAATACAAGGCATACTGACACTATGAAGCATTTTTTCTGATTTTGCATAGATTTTCAAATGCCAGTTTTGAAAATTTGGCAGATTTCGCAGAAAAAAATTTGGGAGCGAGTTCTACCCAAGAGACATGTATTTTACAAAGATTCGCTCACCGTGATATTCTGTGTTCCAAACACAATTCATGTATCTCGGATTCAAAAAATATTCACTACAGAGTTGTTAGAATGCGGTTTACCTAAGTTTCATCCACCAAACAAGGCATAATTACACCGAGAATCTTTTAATCTGAGTTTGCAGGATTTTCTTAACGCCAGATTCGAAAATCAGGCAGATTTCTCAGGAAGATTCTCTTGGAGTGTTTTCTCACGAAGAGAAATGTAATTTACAATATTCCCTGGCCGTGATATTCCGTGTTCTGAACATGCTACATGATTAATGGTTCAACAAATATTCACTACAGATTTGTTAGCATTAGGATTACCGAAATTTCATCATAATACATTGAATATTGATTCTTAGAAGTATTTTCTCAGATTTTGCAGTGTTTTGCAAATGCCAGTTTCAAAAAAGACGAAGTTTTCGCTGAAAAAATCTCCCAGAGCGAGTTCTACCCAATAGAGAATTAATTTACATTGTTTCAATCACTGGGAAATTCCACATTCTGAACACGGTACATGCATCACGGATTAGAAAAAGATTCTTTAACATGTTGTGAAAACGTTGATTACCAAACTTTCTTGCAACATAAAGGCACATTTACACCTACAAATATTGACTCCCGTTTTGCAGCTTTTTCCAAACTTCAGATTCGATAAACAGTCGAGCGCTGCGTAAACATTCCCTTCTAGCTCGTTCTACTCAATAGAATTTTAATTTACATCGTTTCATTACCGTGAAATTTCATTTTTTAAAAGCGCTACATAAATCACGGTTTAAAAAATAATTACTACACTGTTATTAACATGTGGATTACCGGATTTTCATTCACCATTCAAGGCTAATTGACACTTAGAAGCATTTTCTCAGATTTCTCAGGGTTCTCCTAATGGCAGTTTTGAAAATGAGGCTCATTTTGCAGAAAAATTCTCTTCAAACGTATTCTACCCAATAGACATGTAAATTACATTGTTTCTTTCACTATGACATTCCGTATTCCAAACACGTTACATGCATCACGAATTCGAAATTCTTTAATGAGTGTGAGCATGTGGATTACCGAACGTTCATCCACCATACAAGGCATATTTACACCTAGAAGTTGTTATTCTGATTTTGCAGTTTTTTCCTAACATCCAGTTTCAAAAATCATGAAATTTTCGCAGAAACATTCAATTCAAACGAGTTCTATCCAGTAGAATTGTTATTTTCAGAGTTTCACTCACCGAGACATTCTGTGTTCCGAAAAAGTTACAATTCATCACGGGTTCGACAAACATTATTTAATGACCGTGAGCATGTGGATTACCGATTTTTCAACCACAATAGAATGCATATTTACACCTAGAAACATTTACTTAGATTTCGCAGGTTTCCGTAACGTCAGTTAAGAAAATCAGGCAGTTTTCGCAGAAAAACACTCTTGGTGCATGTTCTATCCAATAGACATCTCATTTTCATAGATACCGTCACCGTAACATATCGTGTTCCGAAAACGGTACATGCACCACGGATTCAACCAATATTCACGGCTGAGATCTTAGCATGTGAATTACACATCTTTAATAACCCATTGAATACATATTCTTACGTTAAATCATTTACTAAGATTTTGCAACGTTTTCAAAACACCAGGTTCCAATCTGAGGCCGATATTTCAGTAAAATGCTCCTGGAGAGTGTTCTAACCAATAGATATCTAATTTACATAGTTTCCCTCACCGTGACAGTCCGTGTTCTGAACACGCTACATACATCACGGATTTGACAAACATTTTTAATGAGATGTGTACATGTGTATTACAGAACTTTCATCCACCATAAAAGGCATATTTACACCGAGAACCTATTAATCTTATTTCGCAAGGTTTTCCTAACGATAGTTTCGAAAATCAGCCCGATTTCTCAGGAAAAATCTCTTGGAGTGATTTCTAACCAAGAGAAATGTAATTTACATAAATTCCCTGGCCGTGAAATTCCATGTTCCGAACATGCTACATGCATAAAGGATTCGACAAATATTCACTATAAATTTGTTATCATGTGGATTACTGAACTTTCATCACAATACATTCAATATTGATTCTTAGAAGTATTTTCTCAGATTTTGCTGCATTTTGCAATTGCCAGTTCCAAAAATGGAGAAGTTTTCACAGAAAAATACTCTCGGAGAGAGTTCTACCCAATAGAGAATTAATTTACATTGTTTCAATCACCGTGAAATTCAACGTTCTGAGGACTGTACATGCATCACAGATTAGAAAAAGATTCTTTAATATGTTGTGAAAATGTGGATTACCAAACTTTCTTGCAAGATAAAGGCACATTTACACCTACAAATATTGACTCCCGTTTTGCAGCTTTTTCCAAACTTCAGATTCGATAATCATGCAATTTTCGCAGAAACATTCTCTTCTAGCTCGTTCTACTCAATAGAATTGCAATTTAGTTCGTTTCATTACCGTGAAATTCCGTTTTCCTAAAGCGCTACATGAATCACGGTTTAAAAAATAATTACTACACTGTTATTAACATGTGGATTACCGGACTTTCATTCACCATTCAAGGCATATTGACACTTAGAAGCATTTTCTCAGATTTCACAGGGTTCTCCTAATGGCAGTTTTGAAAATGAGGCACATTTCGCAGAAAAATCCTCTTCAAGCGAGTTGTACCCAATAGACCTGTAACTCACATTGTTTCCTTCACTATGACATTCCGTATTCCAAACACGTTACATGCATCACGATTTCGACAAACATTCTTTAATGAGTGTGAGCATGTGGATTACCGAACTTTCATCCACCATACAAGGCATATTTACACCTAGAAGTTTTTACTCTGATTTCGCAGTTTTTTCCTAACATCCAGTTTCGAAAATCATGAAATTTTCGCAGAAACATTCAATTCAAGCGAGTTCTATCCAGTAGAATTGTTATTTTCAGAGTTTCAATCACCGAGACATTACGTGATCCAAAAAAGTTACAATTCATCACGGCTTCGACAAACATTATTTAATGACCGTGAGCATGTGGATTACCGATTTTTCAACCACAATATAAGGCATATTTACACCTAGAAATATTTATTTTGATTTCGCAGGTTTCCGTAACGTCAGTTATGAAAATCAGGCAGTTTTCGCAGAAAAACTCACTTGGTGCATGTTCTACCCAATAGACATCTCATTTTCATAGATACCGTCATCGTAAAATAACGTGTTCCGAAAACGGTACATGCACCACGGATTCAACCATATTCACGGCTGAGTTCTTAGTATGTGAATTACACATCTTTAATAACCCATTGAAGACATATTCTTACGTTAAATCATTTACTAAGATTTTGCAACGTTTTCATAACACCAGGTTCCAAACTGAGGCAGATATTTCAGTAAAATGCTCCTGGAGTGAATATGTACAATTAGAAACATTAACTCTGAGTTTGCAGCTTTTTCCTAGTAGCAGTTTCGAAAATCAGGCAGTTTACAAAGGAAAAAACTGTTGGAGCGTGTTCTACCCAATAGATATGTAAATAACATGGATTCGCTCACCGTGAAATTCTGTGTTCGTAACAACCTACATGCAGAAATGTTCGACAAAAATACAGTACAGAGTTGTTTGCATGAGGATTACAGGACTTTCATCAAAATACAAGGCATATTGATGCTTTGAAGCATTTTCTCTGATTTTGCAGAGCTTTCCAAACGCCAGTTTCCAAAATGAGGCAGATTTCACGGCAAAAACCTCTTGGAGCGGGTCTAACCAATAGACGTGTAATTTACATGGATTCACTCACCGTGAAATTCCGTGTTCCGAACACGCTACATGCATCACGGATCGACAAATATTCTCTACAGAGTTGTTAGCAAGTAGATTACAGCACTTTCATCCACCATACAAAGCTTACTGACACTTTGAAGAATTTTCTCAGATTTCACAGGTTAGTTTTAACGCCAGTTTTGAAAATGAGGCAGTTTTGGCCGAAAAATGCTCTTGGAGCGAGTTGTACCCAAAAGATATGTAATTTACCTAGTTTCACTCACCGTGACATTCCGTGTTCTGAACACCTTTCATTCATCATGGATTCAACAAACATTCTTTAATGAGTTGTGAACATGTGTATTACCGAACTTTCATCCACCTTACAATGCATATTTATACGTAGAAAGTTTTATTCTGATTTAGTAGTTTTCTCCTAATGTCAGTTTGTAAAATCATGCAGTTTTTGCAGAAAAATCCTCTTGGAGCGAGTACTACACAATAGATATGCAATTTACATAGAACCCATCATCGTGAAATTCCGTGTTCCGAAAAAGCTACATGCATCACGGATTTGACAAATATTCACTACAGAGTTGTTAGCATAAGGATTATCAAACTTTCATCCACCATAAAAGCCATATTGTCACCTTGAAGCATTTTTTCATATTTCAAAAGATTTTCCTAATGCCAGTTTTGAAAATGAGGCAGTTTCGCAGAAAAATTCTCATGGAGCGATTACTTCCCAATAGAAATATAATTTACATAATTTCCCTCACAATGACATTCCATTTTCTTAACACGCTACATGCATAAAAGTTTCAACAAACTTTCTCGAATGGGTTGTGAACATGTAGATTACAGAACTTTCATCCACCATACATGGCATATTTACACCTAGAAACATTAACTCTGAATTTGCAGCTTTTTCCTAATGCCAGTTTCAAAAATCAGGCAATTTTCTCAGGAAAAATTTTGGAGCGAGTACTACCCTATAGACGTGTAATTTACATAGATTCCATCGCCGGGGGTTTCCGTGATACGATCACGTTACATGCATACGCTTTCTACAAATATTCACCACAGAATTGATTGCATGTGGTTTTATGAACTTCCATCACAATACAAGGCATATTGACACTATGAAGCATTTTTTATGATTTTCCAGAAATTTTCAAACGCCAGTTTTGAAAATGAGGCAGATTTCACAGAAAAATCTCTGGGAGCGTGTTCTAACCAAGAGACATGTATTTTACATAGATTCGCTCACCGTGATATTCTGTGTTCCAAACACACTTCCTGTATCTCGAATTCGACAAATATTCACTACAGAGTTGTGAGCATGCATATTACTGAACTTTCATCCACCAAACAAGGCATATTTACGCTGAGAATCTATTAATCTGAGTTCGCAGGGTTTTCTTAATGCCAGATTCGAAAATCAGGCAAATTTCTCAGGAAAATTTTCTTGGAGTGATTTCTCATGAAGAGAAATGTAATTTACATAAATTCCCTGGTCGTGAAATTCCATTTTCTGAATCTGCTACATGATTAATTGTTCGACAAATATTCACTACACATTTGTTAGCATGTGGATTACCGAAATTTCATCACAATACATTGAATATTGATACTTAAAAATATTTTCTCAGATTTGGCAGCGTTTTCCAAACGCCAGTTTCAAAAATGAAGCAGTTTTCGCAGAAAAATTCTCTTGGAGCGAGTTCTACCCAATAGAGAAGTAATTTACATTGTTTCAATCACCGTGAAATTCCATGTTCCGAACACGGTACATGCGTCACGGATTAGAAAAAGATTCTTTAATATGTTGTGAAAATGTGGGTTACCGAACTTTCTTCCAACTTAAAGGCATATTTACACCTACAAATATTTACTGTCACTTTGCAGTTTTTCCAAAGTTCAGATTCGATAATCATGCAATTTTCGCAGAAAAATTCTATTCTAGCTAGTTCTACCCAATAGAATTGTAATTTACATTGTTTCATTACAGAGAAATTCCGATTTCCAATAGCGCTACATGATTCACAGTTTGAAAAATAATTACTACACTGTTATTAACATGTGGATTACCAGACTTTCATTCACCATTCAAGGCATATTTACACTTAGAAGCATTGTCTCAGATTTCACAGTGTTCTCCTAATGGCACTTTTGATAATGAGGCACAATTCACAGAAAAATACTCTTCAAGCGAGTTCTAACAAATAGACATGTAAATTACACTGTTTCCTTCACTATGACATTCCGTATTCCGAACACGTTACATGCATCATGAAATCGACAAACATTCTTTAATGAGTGTTAGCATGTGTATTACTGAACTTTCATCCACGATACAAGGCATATTTACATTAGAAACATTTACTTAGATTTTGCAGCATTTTCATAACGTCAGTTATGCAAATCTGGCAGTTTTCAAAGAAAAAAATGTTGGAGAGTGTTCTACCCAATAGATATGTAAATTACATAAATTCCCTCGCTGTTAAATTACGTGTCTTGAACACGCTAAATGCAGAAAGAATTTGACAAAAATACACTACAGGGTATTTTGCATGTGGATTACAGGACTTTCATCACAATACAAGGCATATTGATGCTTAGAAGCATTTTCTCTGATTTCACAGAGCTTTCCAAACGCCAGTTTCGAAAATGAGGCAGATTTCCTGGAAAAAAACTCTTGGAGTGCGTTCTCACCAATAGACCTGTAAATTACATGGATTCACTCAGCGTGAAATTCCGTGTTCCGAACACGATACATGCCTCTCGGATTCGACACTTATTCACTACAGAGTTGTTAGCAAGTGGATTACAGCACTATCATCCACCATACAAGGCTTAATGACACTTTGAATAATTTTCTCACTTTTCACAGGTTAGATTTAACACCAGATTTGAAAATGAGGCAGATTTGTCAGAAAAATGCTCTTGGAGCGAGTTGTACCCAAAAGATATGTAATTTACCTAGTTTCACTCACCGTGACATTCTGTGTTCTGAACACGTTCCACGCATCACGGATTCAACAAACATTCTTTAATGAGTTGTGAACATGTGTATTACCGAACTTTCATCCACCTTACAATGCATATTTATACATAGAAAGTTTTATTCTGATTTAGTAGATTTCTCCTAATGTCAGTTTCTAAAATCCTGCAGTTTTTCAGGAAAAATCCTCTTGGAGCGAGTTCTACCCGATAGATATGCAATTGACATAGAACCCGTCATCGTAAAATTCCGTGTTCCGAAAAAGCTACATGCATCACGGATTCGACAAATATTCACTACAGAGTTGTTAGCATAAGGATTACCGAACTTTCATCCACCATAAAAGCCATATGGACACTTTGAAGCATTTTCTCATATTTCGAAAGTTTTTCCTAATACCACTTTTGAAAATGAGACAGATTCGCAGAAAAATCCTCGTGGAGCGAGTAATTCCCTATAGAAATGTAATTTACTTAATTTCCCTCACAGTGACATTCCAATTTCTGAACACGCTGCATGCATCAAGGTTTCAAAAAACTTTCTCGAATGAGTTGTGAACATGTAGGTTACAGAACTTTCATCCACCATACATGGCATATTTACACCTAGAAACATTAACTCTGAATTTGCAGATATATCCTAATGCCAGTTTCGAAAATCAGGCCGTTTTCTCAGGAAAAAATTTTGGAGCGAGTTCTACCCTATAGACGTGTAATTTATAAAGATTCCATCGCCGGGAATTTCCGTGATACGGTCACGCTACATGCATAACGCTTTCTACAAATATTCACCACAGATTTGTTTGCATGTGGTTTTACGAACTTCCATCACAATACAAGGCATACTGACACTATGAAGCATTTTTTCTGATTTTGCATAGATTTTCAAACGCCAGTTTTGAAAATTTGGCAGATTTCGCAGAAAAAAATTTGGGAGCGAGTTCTACCCAAGAGACATGTATTTTACAAAGATTCGCTCACCGTGATATTCTGTGTTCCAAACACAATTCATGTATCTCGGATTCAAAAAATATTCACTACAGAGTTGTTAGAATGCGGTTTACCTAAGTTTCATCCACCAAACAAGGCATAATTACACCGAGAATCTTTTAATCTGAGTTTGCAGGATTTTCTTAACGCCAGATTCGAAAATCAGGCAGATTTCTCAGGAAGATTCTCTTGGAGTGTTTTCTCACGAAGAGAAATGTAATTTACAATATTCCCTGGCCGTGATATTCCGTGTTCTGAACATGCTACATGATTAATGGTTCAACAAATATTCACTACAGATTTGTTAGCATTAGGATTACCGAAATTTCATCATAATACATTGAATATTGATTCTTAGAAGTATTTTCTCAGATTTTGCAGTGTTTTGCAAATGCCAGTTTCAAAAAAGACGAAGTTTTCGCTGAAAAAATCTCCCAGAGCGAGTTCTACCCAATAGAGAATTAATTTACATTGTTTCAATCACTGGGAAATTCCACATTCTGAACACGGTACATGCATCACGGATTAGAAAAAGATTCTTTAACATGTTGTGAAAACGTTGTTACCAAACTTTCTTGCAACATAAAGGCACATTTACACCTACAAATATTGACTCCCGTTTTGCAGCTTTTTCCAAACTTCAGATTCGATAAGCATGCAATTTTCGCAGAAACATTCCCTTCTAGCTCGTTCTACTCAATAGAATTTTAATTTACATCGTTTCATTACCGTGAAATTTCATTTTTTAAAAGCGCTACATAAATCACGGTTTAAAAAATAATTACTACACTGTTATTAACATGTGGATTACCGGATTTTCATTCACCATTCAAGGCTAATTGACACTTAGAAGCATTTTCTCAGATTTCTCAGGGTTCTCCTAATGGCAGTTTTGAAAATGAGGCTCATTTTGCAGAAAAATTCTCTTCAAACGTATTCTACCCAATAGACATGTAAGTTACATTGTTTCTTTCACTATGACATTCCGTATTCCAAACACGTTACATGCATCACGAATTCGAAATTCTTTAATGAGTGTGAGCATGTGGATTACCGAACGTTCATCCACCATACAAGGCATATTTACACCTAGAAGTTGTTATTCTGATTTTGCAGTTTTTTCCTAACATCCAGTTTCAAAAATCATGAAATTTTCGCAGAAACATTCAATTCAAACGAGTTCTATCCAGTAGAATTGTTATTTTCAGAGTTTCACTCACCGAGACATTCTGTGTTCCGAAAAAGTTACAATTCATCACGGGTTCGACAAACATTATTTAATGACCGTGAGCATGTGGATTACCGATTTTTCAACCACAATAGAATGCATATTTACACCTAGAAACATTTACTTAGATTTCGCAGGTTTCCGTAACGTCAGTTAAGAAAATCAGGCAGTTTTCGCAGAAAAACACTCTTGGTGCATGTTCTATCCAATAGACATCTCATTTTCATAGATACCGTCACCGTAACATATCGTGTTCCGAAAACGGTACATGCACCACGGATTCAACCAATATTCACGGCTGAGATCTTAGCATGTGAATTACACATCTTTAATAACCCATTGAATACATATTCTTACGTTAAATCATTTACTAAGATTTTGCAACGTTTTCAAAACACCAGGTTCCAATCTGAGGCCGATATTTCAGTAAAATGCTCCTGGAGAGTGTTCTAACCAATAGATATCTAATTTACATAGTTTCCCTCACCGTGACAGTCCGTGTTCTGAACACGCTACATACATCACGGATTTGACAAACATTTTTAATGAGATGTGTACATGTGTATTACAGAACTTTCATCCACCATAAAAGGCATATTTACACCGAGAACCTATTAATCTTATTTCGCAAGGTTTTCCTAACGATAGTTTCGAAAATCAGCCCGATTTCTCAGGAAAAATCTCTTGGAGTGATTTCTAACCAAGAGAAATGTAATTTACATAAATTCCCTGGCCGTGAAATTCCATGTTCCGAACATGCTACATGCATAAAGGATTCGACAAATATTCACTATAAATTTGTTATCATGTGGATTACTGAACTTTCATCACAATACATTCAATATTGATTCTTAGAAGTATTTTCTCAGATTTTGCTGCATTTTGCAATTGCCAGTTCCAAAAATGGAGAAGTTTTCACAGAAAAATACTCTCGGAGAGAGTTCTACCCAATAGAGAATTAATTTACATTGTTTCAATCACCGTGAAATTCAACGTTCTGAGGACTGTACATGCATCACAGATTAGAAAAAGATTCTTTAATATGTTGTGAAAATGTGGATTACCAAACTTTCTTGCAAGATAAAGGCACATTTACACCTACAAATATTGACTCCCGTTTTGCAGCTTTTTCCAAACTTCAGATTCGATAATCATGCAATTTTCGCAGAAACATTCTCTTCTAGCTCGTTCTACTCAATAGAATTGCAATTTAGTTCGTTTCATTACCGTGAAATTCCGTTTTCCTAAAGCGCTACATGAATCACGGTTTAAAAAATAATTACTACACTGTTATTAACATGTGGATTACCGGACTTTCATTCACCATTCAAGGCATATTGACACTTAGAAGCATTTTCTCAGATTTCACAGGGTTCTCCTAATGGCAGTTTTGAAAATGAGGCACATTTCGCAGAAAAATCCTCTTCAAGCGAGTTGTACCCAATAGACCTGTAACTCACATTGTTTCCTTCACTATGACATTCCGTATTCCAAACACGTTACATGCATCACGATTTCGACAAACATTCTTTAATGAGTGTGAGCATGTGGATTACCGAACTTTCATCCACCATACAAGGCATATTTACACCTAGAAGTTTTTACTCTGATTTCGCAGTTTTTTCCTAACATCCAGTTTCGAAAATCATGAAATTTTCGCAGAAACATTCAATTCAAGCGAGTTCTATCCAGTAGAATTGTTATTTTCAGAGTTTCAATCACCGAGACATTACGTGATCCAAAAAAGTTACAATTCATCACGGCTTCGACAAACATTATTTAATGACCGTGAGCATGTGGATTACCGATTTTTCAACCACAATATAAGGCATATTTACACCTAGAAATATTTATTTTGATTTCGCAGGTTTCCGTAACGTCAGTTATGAAAATCAGGCAGTTTTCGCAGAAAAACTCACTTGGTGCATGTTCTACCCAATAGACATCTCATTTTCATAGATACCGTCATCGTAAAATAACGTGTTCCGAAAACGGTACATGCACCACGGATTCAACCATATTCACGGCTGAGTTCTTAGTATGTGAATTACACATCTTTAATAACCCATTGAAGACATATTCTTACGTTAAATCATTTACTAAGATTTTGCAACGTTTTCATAACACCAGGTTCCAAACTGAGGCAGATATTTCAGTAAAATGCTCCTGGAGTGAATATGTACAATTAGAAACATTAACTCTGAGTTTGCAGCTTTTTCCTAGTAGCAGTTTCGAAAATCAGGCAGTTTACAAAGGAAAAAACTGTTGGAGCGTGTTCTACCCAATAGATATGTAAATAACATGGATTCGCTCACCGTGAAATTCTGTGTTCGTAACAACCTACATGCAGAAATGTTCGACAAAAATACAGTACAGAGTTGTTTGCATGAGGATTACAGGACTTTCATCAAAATACAAGGCATATTGATGCTTTGAAGCATTTTCTCTGATTTTGCAGAGCTTTCCAAACGCCAGTTTCCAAAATGAGGCAGATTTCACGGCAAAAACCTCTTGGAGCGGGTCTAACCAATAGACGTGTAATTTACATGGATTCACTCACCGTGAAATTCCGTGTTCCGAACACGCTACATGCATCACGGATCGACAAATATTCTCTACAGAGTTGTTAGCAAGTAGATTACAGCACTTTCATCCACCATACAAAGCTTACTGACACTTTGAAGAATTTTCTCAGATTTCACAGGTTAGTTTTAACGCCAGTTTTGAAAATGAGGCAGTTTTGGCCGAAAAATGCTCTTGGAGCGAGTTGTACCCAAAAGATATGTAATTTACCTAGTTTCACTCACCGTGACATTCCGTGTTCTGAACACCTTTCATTCATCATGGATTCAACAAACATTCTTTAATGAGTTGTGAACATGTGTATTACCGAACTTTCATCCACCTTACAATGCATATTTATACGTAGAAAGTTTTATTCTGATTTAGTAGTTTTCTCCTAATGTCAGTTTGTAAAATCATGCAGTTTTTGCAGAAAAATCCTCTTGGAGCGAGTACTACACAATAGATATGCAATTTACATAGAACCCATCATCGTGAAATTCCGTGTTCCGAAAAAGCTACATGCATCACGGATTTGACAAATATTCACTACAGAGTTGTTAGCATAAGGATTATCAAACTTTCATCCACCATAAAAGCCATATTGTCACCTTGAAGCATTTTTTCATATTTCAAAAGATTTTCCTAATGCCAGTTTTGAAAATGAGGCAGTTTCGCAGAAAAATTCTCATGGAGCGATTACTTCCCAATAGAAATATAATTTACATAATTTCCCTCACAATGACATTCCATTTTCTTAACACGCTACATGCATAAAAGTTTCAACAAACTTTCTCGAATGGGTTGTGAACATGTAGATTACAGAACTTTCATCCACCATACATGGCATATTTACACCTAGAAACATTAACTCTGAATTTGCAGCTTTTTCCTAATGCCAGTTTCAAAAATCAGGCAATTTTCTCAGGAAAAATTTTGGAGCGAGTACTACCCTATAGACATGTAATTTACATAGATTCCATCGCCGGGGGTTTCCGTGATACGATCACGTTACATGCATACGCTTTCTACAAATATTCACCACAGAATTGATTGCATGTGGTTTTATGAACTTCCATCACAATACAAGGCATATTGACACTATGAAGCATTTTTTATGATTTTCCAGAAATTTTCAAACGCCAGTTTTGAAAATGAGGCAGATTTCACAGAAAAATCTCTGGGAGCGTGTTCTAACCAAGAGACATGTATTTTACATAGATTCGCTCACCGTGATATTCTGTGTTCCAAACACACTTCCTGTATCTCGAATTCGACAAATATTCACTACAGAGTTGTGAGCATGCATATTACTGAACTTTCATCCACCAAACAAGGCATATTTACGCTGAGAATCTATTAATCTGAGTTCGCAGGGTTTTCTTAATGCCAGATTCGAAAATCAGGCAAATTTCTCAGGAAAATTTTCTTGGAGTGATTTCTCATGAAGAGAAATGTAATTTACATAAATTCCCTGGTCGTGAAATTCCATTTTCTGAATCTGCTACATGATTAATTGTTCGACAAATATTCACTACACATTTGTTAGCATGTGGATTAC
Source organism: Camelus dromedarius (assembly GCF_036321535.1). Lineage (NCBI taxonomy): Eukaryota > Metazoa > Chordata > Mammalia > Artiodactyla > Camelidae > Camelus > Camelus dromedarius. The sequence goes on along the minus strand of NW_026989779.1, from coordinate 1,287,125 downwards.
CGAAATTTCATCACAATACATTGAATATTGATACTTAAAAATATTTTCTCAGATTTGGCAGCGTTTTCCAAACGCCAGTTTCAAAAATGAAGCAGTTTTCGCAGAAAAATTCTCTTGGAGCGAGTTCTACCCAATAGAGAAGTAATTTACATTGTTTCAATCACCGTGAAATTCCATGTTCCGAACACGGTACATGCGTCACGGATTAGAAAAAGATTCTTTAATATGTTGTGAAAATGTGGGTTACCGAACTTTCTTCCAACTTAAAGGCATATTTACACCTACAAATATTTACTGTCACTTTGCAGTTTTTCCAAAGTTCAGATTCGATAATCATGCAATTTTCGCAGAAAAATTCTATTCTAGCTAGTTCTACCCAATAGAATTGTAATTTACATTGTTTCATTACAGAGAAATTCCGATTTCCAATAGCGCTACATGATTCACAGTTTGAAAAATAATTACTACACTGTTATTAACATGTGGATTACCAGACTTTCATTCACCATTCAAGGCATATTTACACTTAGAAGCATTGTCTCAGATTTCACAGTGTTCTCCTAATGGCACTTTTGATAATGAGGCACAATTCACAGAAAAATACTCTTCAAGCGAGTTCTAACAAATAGACATGTAAATTACACTGTTTCCTTCACTATGACATTCCGTATTCCGAACACGTTACATGCATCATGAAATCGACAAACATTCTTTAATGAGTGTTAGCATGTGTATTACTGAACTTTCATCCACGATACAAGGCATATTTACATTAGAAACATTTACTTAGATTTTGCAGCATTTTCATAACGTCAGTTATGCAAATCTGGCAGTTTTCAAAGAAAAAAATGTTGGAGAGTGTTCTACCCAATAGATATGTAAATTACATAAATTCCCTCGCTGTTAAATTACGTGTCTTGAACACGCTAAATGCAGAAAGAATTTGACAAAAATACACTACAGGGTATTTTGCATGTGGATTACAGGACTTTCATCACAATACAAGGCATATTGATGCTTAGAAGCATTTTCTCTGATTTCACAGAGCTTTCCAAACGCCAGTTTCGAAAATGAGGCAGATTTCCTGGAAAAAAACTCTTGGAGTGCGTTCTCACCAATAGACCTGTAAATTACATGGATTCACTCAGCGTGAAATTCCGTGTTCCGAACACGATACATGCCTCTCGGATTCGACACTTATTCACTACAGAGTTGTTAGCAAGTGGATTACAGCACTATCATCCACCATACAAGGCTTAATGATACTTTGAATAATTTTCTCACTTTTCACAGGTTAGATTTAACACCAGATTTGAAAATGAGGCAGATTTGTCAGAAAAATGCTCTTGGAGCGAGTTGTACCCAAAAGATATGTAATTTACCTAGTTTCACTCACCGTGACATTCTGTGTTCTGAACACGTTCCACGCATCACGGATTCAACAAACATTCTTTAATGAGTTGTGAACATGTGTATTACCGAACTTTCATCCACCTTACAATGCATATTTATACATAGAAAGTTTTATTCTGATTTAGTAGATTTCTCCTAATGTCAGTTTCTAAAATCCTGCAGTTTTTCAGGAAAAATCCTCTTGGAGCGAGTTCTACCCGATAGATATGCAATTGACATAGAACCCGTCATCGTAAAATTCCGTGTTCCGAAAAAGCTACATGCATCACGGATTCGACAAATATTCACTACAGAGTTGTTAGCATAAGGATTACCGAACTTTCATCCACCATAAAAGCCATATGGACACTTTGAAGCATTTTCTCATATTTCGAAAGTTTTTCCTAATACCACTTTTGAAAATGAGACAGATTCGCAGAAAAATCCTCGTGGAGCGAGTAATTCCCTATAGAAATGTAATTTACTTAATTTCCCTCACAGTGACATTCCAATTTCTGAACACGCTGCATGCATCAAGGTTTCAAAAAACTTTCTCAAATGAGTTGTGAACATGTAGGTTACAGAACTTTCATCCACCATACATGGCATATTTACACCTAGAAACATTAACTCTGAATTTGCAGATATATCCTAATGCCAGTTTCGAAAATCAGGCCGTTTTCTCAGGAAAAAATTTTGGAGCGAGTTCTACCCTATAGACGTGTAATTTATAAAGATTCCATCGCCGGGAATTTCCGTGACACGGTCACGCTACATGCATAACGCTTTCTACAAATATTCACCACAGATTTGTTTGCATGTGGTTTTACGAACTTCCATCACAATACAAGGCATACTGACACTATGAAGCATTTTTTCTGATTTTGCATAGATTTTCAAACGCCAGTTTTGAAAATTTGGCAGATTTCGCAGAAAAAAATTTGGGAGCGAGTTCTACCCAAGAGACATGTATTTTACAAAGATTCGCTCACCGTGATATTCTGTGTTCCAAACACAATTCATGTATCTCGGATTCAAAAAATATTCACTACAGAGTTGTTAGAATGCGGTTTACCTAAGTTTCATCCACCAAACAAGGCATAATTACACCGAGAATCTTTTAATCTGAGTTTGCAGGATTTTCTTAACGCCAGATTCGAAAATCAGGCAGATTTCTCAGGAAGATTCTCTTGGAGTGTTTTCTCACGAAGAGAAATGTAATTTACAATATTCCCTGGCCGTGATATTCCGTGTTCTGAACATGCTACATGATTAATGGTTCAACAAATATTCACTACAGATTTGTTAGCATTAGGATTACCGAAATTTCATCATAATACATTGAATATTGATTCTTAGAAGTATTTTCTCAGATTTTGCAGTGTTTTGCAAATGCCAGTTTCAAAAAAGACGAAGTTTTCGCTGAAAAAATCTCCCAGAGCGAGTTCTACCCAATAGAGAATTAATTTACATTGTTTCAATCACTGGGAAATTCCACATTCTGAACACGGTACATGCATCACGGATTAGAAAAAGATTCTTTAACATGTTGTGAAAACGTTGTTACCAAACTTTCTTGCAACATAAAGGCACATTTACACCTACAAATATTGACTCCCGTTTTGCAGCTTTTTCCAAACTTCAGATTCGATAAGCATGCAATTTTCGCAGAAACATTCCCTTCTAGCTCGTTCTACTCAATAGAATTTTAATTTACATCGTTTCATTACCGTGAAATTTCATTTTTTAAAAGCGCTACATAAATCACGGTTTAAAAAATAATTACTACACTGTTATTAACATGTGGATTACCGGATTTTCATTCACCATTCAAGGCTAATTGACACTTAGAAGCATTTTCTCAGATTTCTCAGGGTTCTCCTAATGGCAGTTTTGAAAATGAGGCTCATTTTGCAGAAAAATTCTCTTCAAACGTATTCTACCCAATAGACATGTAAGTTACATTGTTTCTTTCACTATGACATTCCGTATTCCAAACACGTTACATGCATCACGAATTCGAAATTCTTTAATGAGTGTGAGCATGTGGATTACCGAACGTTCATCCACCATACAAGGCATATTTACACCTAGAAGTTGTTATTCTGATTTTGCAGTTTTTTCCTAACATCCAGTTTCAAAAATCATGAAATTTTCGCAGAAACATTCAATTCAAACGAGTTCTATCCAGTAGAATTGTTATTTTCAGAGTTTCACTCACCGAGACATTCTGTGTTCCGAAAAAGTTACAATTCATCACGGGTTCGACAAACATTATTTAATGACCGTGAGCATGTGGATTACCGATTTTTCAACCACAATAGAATGCATATTTACACCTAGAAACATTTACTTAGATTTCGCAGGTTTCCGTAACGTCAGTTAAGAAAATCAGGCAGTTTTCGCAGAAAAACACTCTTGGTGCATGTTCTATCCAATAGACATCTCATTTTCATAGATACCGTCACCGTAACATATCGTGTTCCGAAAACGGTACATGCACCACGGATTCAACCAATATTCACGGCTGAGATCTTAGCATGTGAATTACACATCTTTAATAACCCATTGAATACATATTCTTACGTTAAATCATTTACTAAGATTTTGCAACGTTTTCAAAACACCAGGTTCCAATCTGAGGCCGATATTTCAGTAAAATGCTCCTGGAGAGTGTTCTAACCAATAGATATCTAATTTACATAGTTTCCCTCACCGTGACAGTCCGTGTTCTGAACACGCTACATACATCACGGATTTGACAAACATTTTTAATGAGATGTGTACATGTGTATTACAGAACTTTCATCCACCATAAAAGGCATATTTACACCGAGAACCTATTAATCTTATTTCGCAAGGTTTTCCTAACGATAGTTTCGAAAATCAGCCCGATTTCTCAGGAAAAATCTCTTGGAGTGATTTCTAACCAAGAGAAATGTAATTTACATAAATTCCCTGGCCGTGAAATTCCATGTTCCGAACATGCTACATGCATAAAGGATTCGACAAATATTCACTATAAATTTGTTATCATGTGGATTACTGAACTTTCATCACAATACATTCAATATTGATTCTTAGAAGTATTTTCTCAGATTTTGCTGCATTTTGCAATTGCCAGTTCCAAAAATGGAGAAGTTTTCACAGAAAAATACTCTCGGAGAGAGTTCTACCCAATAGAGAATTAATTTACATTGTTTCAATCACCGTGAAATTCAACGTTCTGAGGACTGTACATGCATCACAGATTAGAAAAAGATTCTTTAATATGTTGTGAAAATGTGGATTACCAAACTTTCTTGCAAGATAAAGGCACATTTACACCTACAAATATTGACTCCCGTTTTGCAGCTTTTTCCAAACTTCAGATTCGATAATCATGCAATTTTCGCAGAAACATTCTCTTCTAGCTCGTTCTACTCAATAGAATTGCAATTTAGTTCGTTTCATTACCGTGAAATTCCGTTTTCCTAAAGCGCTACATGAATCACGGTTTAAAAAATAATTACTACACTGTTATTAACATGTGGATTACCAGACTTTCATTCACCATTCAAGGCATATTGACACTTAGAAGCATTTTCTCAGATTTCACAGGGTTCTCCTAATGGCAGTTTTGAAAATGAGGCACATTTCGCAGAAAAATCCTCTTCAAGCGAGTTGTACCCAATAGACCTGTAACTCACATTGTTTCCTTCACTATGACATTCCGTATTCCAAACACGTTACATGCATCACGATTTCGACAAACATTCTTTAATGAGTGTGAGCATGTGGATTACCGAACTTTCATCCACCATACAAGGCATATTTACACCTAGAAGTTTTTACTCTGATTTCGCAGTTTTTTCCTAACATCCAGTTTCGAAAATCATGAAATTTTCTCAGAAACATTCAATTCAAGCGAGTTCTATCCAGTAGAATTGTTATTTTCAGAGTTTCACTCACCGAGACATTCCGTGTTCCGAAAAAGATACATTCATCACGGCTTCGACAAACATTATTTAATGACCGTGAGCATGTGGATTACCGATTTTTCAACCACAATACAAGGCATATTTACACCTAGAAACATTTACTTAGATTTCGCAGGTTTTCCTATTGTCAGTTAAGAAAATCAGGCAGTTTTCACAGAAAAATTCTCTTGGTGCATGTTCTATCCAATAGACATCTCATTTTCATAGATACCATCACCGTAACATTCCGTGTTCCGAAAACGGTACATGCACCACGGATTCAACCAATATTCACTGCTGAGTCCTTAGCATGTGAATTACACATCTTTAACAACCCATTGAAGACATATTGTCACCTTAAAGCATTTACTCAGATTTTGCAGCGTTTTCATAACAGCAGGTTCCAATCTGAGGCAGATTTTTCAGTAAAATGCTCCTGGAGTGTGTTCTAACCAATACATATGTAATTTACATAGTTTCCCTGACCGTGACAGTCCGTGTTCCGAACACGCTACATACATCACGGATTTGACAAACATTTTTAATGAGTTGTGTACATGTGTACTGCAAAACTTTCATCAACCATACAAGGCATATGTACACCTAGAAACATTAACTATGTGTTCGCAGCTTTTTCCTACTAGCAGTTTCGAAAATCAGGCAGTTTACAAAGGAAAAAACTGTTGGAGCGTGTTCTACCCAATAGATATGTAAATTAAATGGATTCGCTCACCGTGAAATTCCGTGTTCTGAACACGCTACATGCATCACGGATGCGAAAAATATTCACTTCAGAGTTGTTAGCAAGTAGATTACAGCACTTTCATCCACCATACAAGGCTTACTGACACTTTGAAGAATTTTCTCAGATTTCACAGTTTAGTTTTAACGCCAGTTTTGAAAATGAGGCAGATTTGGCCGAAAAATGCTCTTGGAGCGAGTTGTACCCAAAAGATTTGTAATTTACCTAGTTTCACTCACCGTGACATTCCGTGTTCTGAACACGTTCCATGCATCATGGATTCAACAAACATTCTTTAATGAGTTGTGAACATGTGTATTATCGAACTTTCATCCACCTTACAATGCATATTTATACATAGAAAGTTTTATTCTGATTTAGTAGATTTCTCCTAATGTCAGTTTCTAAAATCATGCAGTTTTGCAGAAAAATCCTCTTGGAGCGAGTTCTACCCAATAGACATGCAATTGACATAGAACCCGTCATCGTGAAATTCTGTGTTCCGAAAAAGCTACATGCATCACGGATTCGACAAATATTCACTACAGAGTTGTTAGCATAAGGATTACCGAACTTTCATCCACCATAAAAGCCATATGGACACTTTGAAGCATTTTCTCATATTTCGAAAGTTTTTCCTAATACCACTTTTGAAAATGAGACAGATTCGCAGAAAAATCCTCGAGGAGCGAGTAATTCCCAATAGAAATGTAATTTACTTAATTTCCCTCACAGTGACATTCCAATTTCTGAACACGCTACATGCATCAAGGTTTCAACAAACTTTCTCGAATGAGTTGTGAACATGTAGATTACAGAACTTTCATCCACCATACATGGCACATTTACACCTAGAAACATTAACTCTGAATTTGCAGGTTTCTCCTCATGCCAGTTTCAAAAATCAGGCCGTTTTCTCAGGGAAAAATTTTTGGAGCGAATTCTAACCAATAGGTATGTAATTTACATAGACTCCATCGCCGGGAATTTCCGTGACACGATCACGCTACATGCATAACGCTTTCTACAAATATTCACTGCAGATTGGTTTGCATGTGGTTTTACGAACTTCCATCAAAATACAAGGCATATTGACCCTTTGAAGCATTTTCTGAGATTTTGCGAATATTATCAAACGCCAGTTTAGAAAATGAGGCAGATTTCCAAGAAAAACATCTTGCCGAGATTTCTACCGTAGAGACATGTATTTTAAATAGATTCACTCACCATGATATTCTGTGTTCCAAACACGATTCACGTATCTCAGATTTGACAAATATTCACTACAGAGTTGTTAGCATGCGGATTACCAAACTTTCATCCACCATACAAGGCATATTTACACCGAGAATCTATTCATCTGTGTTTGCAGTGTTTTCCTATATCCAGTTTCGAAAATAAGTCCGATTTCTCAGGAAAAATCACTTGGAGTGAATTCTAACCAAGAGAAATGTAAATTACATAAATTCCCTGGCCGTGGAATTCCATGCTCTGAACATGCTACATGCAGAAAGGATTCGACAAATATTCACTACAAATTTGTTAGCATGTGGATTACCGAACTTTCATCACAATACATTGAATATTGATTCTTAGAAGAATTTTCTCAGATTTTGCAGCGTTTTGCAAATGCCAGTTTCAAAAATGACGAAGTTTTCGCCAAAAAACACTCTCGGAGCGAGTTCTACCCAATAGAGAAGTAATTTACATTGTTTCAATCACCGTGAAATTCAACGTTCTGAACACTGTACATGCATCACGGATTAAAAAAAGATTCTTTAGTATGTTGTGATAATGTGGATTACCAAACTTTCTTGCAACATAAAGGCACATTTACACCTACAAATATTGACTCCCGTTTTGCAGCTTTTTCCAAACTTCAGATTCGATAATCATGCAATTTTCGCAGAAACATTCTCTTCTAGCTCGTTCTACTCAATAGAATTGTAATTTACATCGTTTCATTACTGTGAAATTCCGTTTTCCTAAAGCGCTACATGAATCACGGTTTAAAAAATAATTACTACACTGTTATTAACATGTGGATTACCGGACTTTCATTCACCATTCAAGGCATATTGACACTTAGAAGCTTTTTCTCAGATTTCACAGGGTTCTCCTAATGGCAGTTTTGAAAATGAGGCACATTTCACAGAAAAATTCTCTTCAAGCGAGTTCTACCCAATAGACATGTAACTTCCAATGTTTCCTTCACTATGACATTCCGTATTCCAAACACGTTACATGCATCACGAATTCGACAAACATTCTTTAATGAGTGTGAGCATGTGGATTACCGAACTTTCATCCACCATACAAGGCATATTTACACCTAGAAGTTTTTACTCTGATTTCGCATGTTTTTCCTAACATCCAGTTTCGAAAATCATGAAATTTTCGCAGAAACATTCAATTCAAGCGAGTTCTATCCAGTAGAATTGTTATTTTCAGAGTTTCACTCACCGAGACATTCCGTGTTCCGAAAAAGATACATTCATCACCGCTTCGACAAACGTTATTTAATGACCGTGAGCATGTGGATTACCGATTTTTCAACCACAATACAAGGCATGTTTACACCTAGAAACATTTACTTAGATTTCGCAGGTTTTCCTATTGTCAGTTAAGAAAATCAGGCAGTTTTCACAGAAAAATTCTCTTGGTGCATGTTCTATCCAATAGACATCTCATTTTCATAGATACGGTCACCGTAACATTCCGTGTTCCGAAAACGGTACATGCACCACGGATTCAACCAATATTCACTGCTGAGTCCTTAGCATGTGAATTACACATCTTTAACAACCCATTGAAGACATATTGTCACCTTAAAGCATTTACTCAGATTTTGCAGCGTTTTCATAACAGCAGGTTCCAATCTGAGGCAGATTTTTCAGTAAAATGCTCCTGGAGTGTGTTCTAACCAATAGATTTGTAATTTACATAGTTTCCCTGACCGTGACAGTCCGTGTTCCGAACACGCTACATACATCACGGATTTGACAAACATTTTTAATGAGTTGTGTACATGTGTATTGCAAAACTTTCATCCACCATACAAGGCATATGTACACCTAGAAACATTAACTCTGAGTTCACAGCTTTTTCCTACTAGCAGTTTCGAAAATCAGGCAGTTTACAAAGGAAAAAACAGTTGGAGCGTGTTCTACCCAATAGATATGTAAATTAAATGGATTCGCTCACCGTGTAATTCCGTGTTCCGAACACGCTACATGCATCACGGATGCGACAAATATTCACTTCAGAGTTGTTAGCAAGTAGATTACAGCACTTTCATTCACCATACAAGGCTTACTGACACTTTGAAGAATTTTCTCAGATTTCACAGCTTAGTTTTAACCAGTTTTGAAAATGAGGCTGATTTGGCCGAAAAATGCTCTTGGAGCGAGTTGTACCCAAAAGATATGTAATTTACCTAGTTTCACTCACCGTGACATTCCGTGTTCTGAACACGTTCCATGCATCACGGATTCAACAAACATTCTTTAATGAGTTGTGAACATGTGTATTATCGAACTTTCATCCACCTTACAATGCATATTTATACATAGAAAGTTTTATTCTGATTTAGTAGATTTCTCCTAATGTCAGTTTCTAAAATCATGCAGTTTTGCAGAAAAATCCTCTTGGATCGAGTTCTACCCAACAGACATGCAATTGACATAGAACCCGTCATCGTGAAATTCTGTGTTCCGAAAAAGCTACATGCATCAAGGATTCGACTAATATTCACTACAGATTTGTTAGCATAAGGATTACCGAACTTTCATCCACCATAAAAGCCATATGGACACTTTGAAGCATTTTCTCATATTTTAAAAGTTTTTCCTAATACCACTTTTGAAAATGAGACAGATTCGCAGAAAAATCCTCGAGGAGCGAGTAATTCCCAATAGAAATGTAATTTACTTAATTTCCCTCACAGTGACATTCCAATTTCTGAACACGCTACATGCATCAAGGTTTCAACAAACTTTCTCGAATGAGTTGTGAACATGTAGATTACAGAACTTTCATCCACCATACATGACACATTTACACCTAGAAACATTAACTCTGAATTTGCAGGTTTCTCCTCATGCCAGTTTCAAAAATCAGGCCGTTTTCTCAGGGAAAAATTGTTGGAGCGAATTCTAACCAATAGGTGTGTAATTTACATAGACTCCATCGCCGGGAATTTCCGTGACACGATCACGCTACATGCATAACGCTTTCTACAAATATTCACCGCAGATTGGTTTGCATGTGGTTTTACGAACTTCCATCACAATACAAGGCATATTGACCCTTTGAAGCATTTTCTGAGATTTTGCGAATATTATCAAATGCCTGTTTCGAAAATGAGGCAGATTTCCCAGACAAAACTCTTGCCGCGAGTTCTACCGTAGAGACATGTATTTTACATAGATTCACTCACCGTGATATTCTGTGTTCCAAACACGATTCACGTATCTCAGATTTGACAAATATTCACTACAGAGTTGTTAGCATGCGGATTACCAAACTTTCATCCACCATACAAGGCATATTTACACCGAGAATCTATTAATCTGTGTTTGCAGTGTTTTCCTATCTCCAGTTTCGAAAATAAGTTCGATTACTCAGGAAAAATTACTTGGAGTGAATTCTAACCAAGAGAAATATAATTTACATAAATTCCCTGGCCGTGGAATTCCGTGTTCTGAACATGCAACATGCAGAATGGATTCGACAAATATTCACTACAAATTTGTTAGCATGTGGATTACCGAACTTTCATCACAGTACATTGAATATTGATTCTTAGAAGTATTTTCTCAGATTTTGTAGCGTTTTGCAAATGCCAGTTTCAAAAATGACGATGTTTTCACCGAAAAAAACTCTCGGGGCGAGTTCTATCCAATAGAGAAGTAATTTACATTGTTTCAATCAGCGTGAAATTCAACGTTCTGAACACTGTACATGCATCACGGAATAGAAAAAGATTCTTTAATATGTTGTGAAAATGTGGATTACCAAACTTTCTTGCAACATAAAGGCACATTTACACCTACAAATATTGACTCCCGTTTTGCAGCTTTTTCCAAACTTCAGATTCGATAATCATGCAATTTTCGCAGAAACATTCTCTTCTAGCTCGTTCTACTCAATAGAATTGTAATTTACATCGTTTCATTACCGTGAAATTCCGTTTTCCTAAAGCGCTACATGAATCACGGTTTAAAAAATAATTACTACACTGTTATTAACATGTGGATTACCGGACTTTCATTCACCATTCAAGGCATATTGACACTTAGAAGCATTTTCTCAGATTTCACAGGGATCTCCTAATGGCAGTTTTGAAAATGAGGCACATTTCGCAGAAAAATTCTCTTCAAGCGATTCTACCTAATAGACAAGTAACTTCCATTGTTTCCTTCACTATGACATTCCGTATTCCAAACACGTTACATGCATCACGAATTCGACATTCTTTAATGAGTGTGAGCATGTGGATTACCGAACTTTCATCCACCATACAAGGCATATTTACACCTAGAAATAGTCATTCAGATTTCGCAGGTTTTTCCTAACATCCAGTTTCGAAAATCATGAAATTTTCACAGAAACATTCAATTCAAGCGAGTTCTATCCAGTAGAATTGTTATTTTCAGAGTTTCACTCACCGAGACATTCCGTGTTCCGAAAAAGATACATTCATCACGGCTTCGACAAATGTTATTTAATGACCGTGGGCATGTGGATTACCGATTCTTCAACCACAATACAAGGCATATTTACACCTAGAAACATTTACTTAGGTTTCACAGGTTTTCCAATTGTCAGTTAAGAAATTCAGGCAGTTTTCGCAGAAAAATTCTCTTGGTGCATGTTCTATTCAATAGACATCTCATTTTCATAGATACGGTCACCGTAACATTCCGTGTTCCGAAAACGGTACATGCACCACGGATTCAACCAATATTCACTGCTGAGTCCTTAGCATGTGAATTACACATCTTTAATAACCCATTGAAGACATATTGTCACCTTAAAGCATTTTCTCAGATTTTGCAGCGTTTTCATAACAGCAGTTTCCAAACTGAGGCAGATTTTTCAGTAAAATGCTCCTGGAGCGTGTTCTAACCAATAGATATGTAATTTACTTAGTTTCCCTCACCGTGACAGACCGTGTCCCAAACAAACGTCATACATCATGGATTTGACAAACATTTTTAATGAGTTGTGTACATGTGTATTGCAAAACTTTCTTCCACCATACAAGGCATATGTACACCTAGAAACATAAACCCTGAGTTCGCAGCTTTTTCCTAATAGCAGTTTCGAAAATCAGGCAGTTTACAAAGGAAAAAACTGTTGGAGCGTGTTCTACCCAATAGATATGTAAATTAAATGGATTCGCTCACCATGAAATTCCGTGTTCCGAACACGCTACATGCATCACGGATGCGACAAATATTCACTTCAGAGTTGTTAGCAAGTAGATTACAGCACTTTCATTCACCATACAAGGCTTACTGACACTTTGAAGAATTTTCTCAGATTTCACAGGTTAGTTTTAACCAGTTTTGAAAATGAGGCAGATTTGGCCGAAAAATGCTCTTGGAGCGAGTTGTACCCAAAAGATTTGTAATTTACCTAGTTTCACTCACCGTGACATTCCGTGTTCTGAACACGTTCCATGCATCACGGATTCAACAAACATTCTTTAATGAGTTGTGAACATGTGTATTATCGAACTTTCATCCACCTTACAATGCATATTTATACATAGAATGTTTTATTCTGATTTAGTAGATTTCTCCTAATGTCAGTTTCTAAAATCATGCAGTTTTGCAGAAAAATCCTCTTGGAGCGAGTTCTACCCAATAGACATGCAATTGACATAGAACCCGTCATCGTGAAATTCTGTGTTCCGAAAAAGCTACATGCATCACGGATTCGACAAATATTCACTACAGAGTTGTTAGCATAAGGATTACCGAACTTTCATCCACCATAAAAGCCATATTGACACTTTGAAGCATTTTCTCATATTTCGAAAGTTTTTCCTAATACCACTTTTGAAAATGAGACAGATTCGCAGAAAAATCCTCGTGGAGCGAGTAATTCCCTATAGAAATGTAATTTACTTAATTTCCCTCACAGTGACATTCCAATTTCTGAACACGCTGCATGCATCAAGGTTTCAAAAAACTTTCTCGAATGAGTTGTGAACATGTAGGTTACAGAACTTTCATCCACCATACATGGCATATTTACACCTAGAAACATTAACTCTGAATTTGCAGATATATCCTAATGCCAGTTTCGAAAATCAGGCCGTTTTCTCAGGAAAAAAATTTTGGAGCGAGTTCTACCCTATAGTCGTGTAATTTATAAAGATTCCATCGCCGGGAATTTCCGTGATATGGTCACGCTACATGCATAACGCTTTCTACAAATATTCACCACAGATTTGTTTGCATGTGGTTTTACGAACTTCCATCACAATACAAGGCATACTGACACTATGAAGCATTTTTTCTGATTTTGCATAGATTTTCAAACGCCAGTTTTGAAAATTTGGCAGATTTCGCAGAAAAAAATTTGGGAGCGAGTTCTACCCAAGAGACATGTATTTTACAAAGATTCGCTCACCGTGATATTCTGTGTTCCAAACACAATTCATGTATCTCGAATTCAAAAAATATTCACTACAGAGTTGTTAGAATGCGGTTTACCTAAGTTTCATCCACCAAACAAGGCATAATTACACCGAGAATCTTTTAATCTGAGTTTGCAGGATTTTCTTAACGCCAGATTCGAAAATCAGGCAGATTTCTCAGGAAGATTCTCTTGGAGTGTTTTCTCACGAAGAGAAATGTAATTTACAATATTCCCTGGCCGTGATATTCCGTGTTCTGAACATGCTACATGATTAATGGTTCAACAAATATTCACTACAGATTTGTTAGCATTAGGATTACCGAAATTTCATCATAATACATTGAATATTGATTCTTAGAAGTATTTTCTCAGATTTTGCAGTGTTTTGCAAATGCCAGTTTCAAAAAAGACGAAGTTTTCGCTGAAAAAATCTCCCAGAGCGAGTTCTACCCAATAGAGAATTAATTTACATTGTTTCAATCAGCGTGAAATTCAACGTTCTGAACACTGTACATGCATCACGGAATAGAAAAAGATTCTTTAATATGTTGTGAAAATGTGGATTACCAAACTTTCTTGCAACATAAAGGCACATTTACACCTACAAATATTGACTCCCGTTTTGCAGCTTTTTCCAAACTTCAGATTCGATAATCATGCAATTTTCGCAGAAACATTCTCTTCTAGCTCGTTCTACTCAATAGAATTGTAATTTACATCGTTTCATTACCGTGAAATTCCGTTTTCCTAAAGCGCTACATGAATCACGGTTTAAAAAATAATTACTACACTGTTATTAACATGTGGATTACCGGACTTTCATTCACCATTCAAGGCATATTGACACTTAGAAGCATTTTCTCAGATTTCACAGGGATCTCCTAATGGCAGTTTTGAAAATGAGGCACATTTCGCAGAAAAATTCTCTTCAAGCGATTCTACCTAATAGACAAGTAACTTCCATTGTTTCCTTCACTATGACATTCCGTATTCCAAACACGTTACATGCATCACGAATTCGACATTCTTTAATGAGTGTGAGCATGTGGATTACCGAACTTTCATCCACCATACAAGGCATATTTACACCTAGAAATAGTCATTCAGATTTCGCAGGTTTTTCCTAACATCCAGTTTCGAAAATCATGAAATTTTCGCAGAAACATTCAATTCAAGCGAGTTCTATCCAGTAGAATTGTTATTTTCAGAGTTTCACTCACCGAGACATTCCGTGTTCCGAAAAAGATACATTCATCACGGCTTCGACAAATGTTATTTAATGACCGTGGGCATGTGGATTACCGATTCTTCAACCACAATACAAGGCATATTTACACCTAGAAACATTTACTTAGGTTTCACAGGTTTTCCAATTGTCAGTTAAGAAATTCAGGCAGTTTTCGCAGAAAAATTCTCTTGGTGCATGTTCTATTCAATAGACATCTCATTTTCATAGATACGGTCACCGTAACATTCCGTGTTCCGAAAACGGTACATGCACCACGGATTCAACCAATATTCACTGCTGAGTCCTTAGCATGTGAATTACACATCTTTAATAACCCATTGAAGACATATTGTCACCTTAAAGCATTTTCTCAGATTTTGCAGCGTTTTCATAACAGCAGTTTCCAAACTGAGGCAGATTTTTCAGTAAAATGCTCCTGGAGCGTGTTCTAACCAATAGATATGTAATTTACTTAGTTTCCCTCACCGTGACAGACCGTGTCCCAAACAAACGTCATACATCATGGATTTGACAAACATTTTTAATGAGTTGTGTACATGTGTATTGCAAAACTTTCTTCCACCATACAAGGCATATGTACACCTAGAAACATAAACCCTGAGTTCGCAGCTTTTTCCTAATAGCAGTTTCGAAAATCAGGCAGTTTACAAAGGAAAAAACTGTTGGAGCGTGTTCTACCCAATAGATATGTAAATTAAATGGATTCGCTCACCATGAAATTCCGTGTTCCGAACACGCTACATGCATCACGGATGCGACAAATATTCACTTCAGAGTTGTTAGCAAGTAGATTACAGCACTTTCATTCACCATACAAGGCTTACTGACACTTTGAAGAATTTTCTCAGATTTCACAGGTTAGTTTTAACCAGTTTTGAAAATGAGGCAGATTTGGCCGAAAAATGCTCTTGGAGCGAGTTGTACCCAAAAGATTTGTAATTTACCTAGTTTCACTCACCGTGACATTCCGTGTTCTGAACACGTTCCATGCATCACGGATTCAACAAACATTCTTTAATGAGTTGTGAACATGTGTATTATCGAACTTTCATCCACCTTACAATGCATATTTATACATAGAATGTTTTATTCTGATTTAGTAGATTTCTCCTAATGTCAGTTTCTAAAATCATGCAGTTTTGCAGAAAAATCCTCTTGGAGCGAGTTCTACCCAATAGACATGCAATTGACATAGAACCCGTCATCGTGAAATTCTGTGTTCCGAAAAAGCTACATGCATCACGGATTCGACAAATATTCACTACAGAGTTGTTAGCATAAGGATTACCGAACTTTCATCCACCATAAAAGCCATATTGACACTTTGAAGCATTTTCTCATATTTCGAAAGTTTTTCCTAATACCACTTTTGAAAATGAGACAGATTCGCAGAAAAATCCTCGTGGAGCGAGTAATTCCCTATAGAAATGTAATTTACTTAATTTCCCTCACAGTGACATTCCAATTTCTGAACACGCTGCATGCATCAAGGTTTCAAAAAACTTTCTCGAATGAGTTGTGAACATGTAGGTTACAGAACTTTCATCCACCATACATGGCATATTTACACCTAGAAACATTAACTCTGAATTTGCAGATATATCCTAATGCCAGTTTCGAAAATCAGGCCGTTTTCTCAGGAAAAAAATTTTGGAGCGAGTTCTACCCTATAGTCGTGTAATTTATAAAGATTCCATCGCCGGGAATTTCCGTGATATGGTCACGCTACATGCATAACGCTTTCTACAAATATTCACCACAGATTTGTTTGCATGTGGTTTTACGAACTTCCATCACAATACAAGGCATACTGACACTATGAAGCATTTTTTCTGATTTTGCATAGATTTTCAAACGCCAGTTTTGAAAATTTGGCAGATTTCGCAGAAAAAAATTTGGGAGCGAGTTCTACCCAAGAGACATGTATTTTACAAAGATTCGTTCACCGTGATATTCTGTGTTCCAAACACAATTCATGTATCTCGGATTCAAAAAATATTCACTACAGAGTTGTTAGAATGCGGTTTACCTAAGTTTCATCCACCAAACAAGGCATAATTACACTGAGAATCTTTTAATCTGAGTTTGCAGGATTTTCTTAACGCCAGATTCGAAAATCAGGCAGATTTCTCAGGAAGATTCTCTTGGAGTGTTTTCTCACGAAGAGAAATGTAATTTACAATATTCCCTGGCCGTGATATTCCGTGTTCTGAACATGCTACATGATTAATGGTTCAACAAATATTCACTACAGATTTGTTAGCATTAGGATTACCGAAATTTCATCATAATACATTGAATATTGATTCTTAGAAGTATTTTCTCAGATTTTGCAGTGTTTTGCAAATGCCAGTTTCAAAAAAGACGAAGTTTTCGCCGAAAAAATCTCCCAGAGCGAGTTCTACCCAATAGAGAATTAATTTACATTGTTTCAATCACTGGGAAATTCCACATTCTGAACACGGTACATGCATCACGGATTAGAAAAAGATTCTTTAACATGTTGTGAAAACGTTGATTACCAAACTTTCTTGCAACATAAAGGCACATTTACACCTACAAATATTGACTCCCGTTTTGCAGCTTTTTCCAAACTTCAGATTCGATAAGCATGCAATTTTCGCAGAAACATTCCCTTCTAGCTCGTTCTACTCAATAGAATTTTAATTTACATCATTTCATTACCGTGAAATTTCATTTTTTAAAAGCGCTACATAAATCACGGTTTAAAAAATAATTACTACACTGTTATTAACATGTGGATTACCGGATTTTCATTCACCATTCAAGGCTAATTGACACTTAGAAGCATTTTCTCAGATTTCTCAGGGTTCTCCTAATGGCAGTTTTGAAAATGAGGCTCATTTTGCAGAAAAATTCTCTTCAAACGTATTCTACCCAATAGACATGTAAATTACATTGTTTCTTTCACTATGACATTCCGTATTCCAAACACGTTACATGCATCATGAATTCGAAATTCTTTAATGAGTGTGAGCATGTGGATTACCGAACGTTCATCCACCATACAAGGCATATTTACACCTAGAAGTTGTTATTCTGATTTTGCAGTTTTTTCCTAACATCCAGTTTCAAAAATCATGAAATTTTCGCAGAAACATTCAATTCAAACGAGTTCTATCCAGTAGAATTGTTATTTTCAGAGTTTCACTCACCGAGACATTCTGTGTTCCGAAAAAGTTACAATTCATCACGGGTTCGACAAACATTATTTAATGACCGTGAGCATGTGGATTACCGATTTTTCAACCACAATAGAATGCATATTTACACCTAGAAACATTTACTTAGATTTCGCAGGTTTCCGTAACGTCAGTTAAGAAAATCAGGCAGTTTTCGCAGAAAAACACTCTTGGTGCATGTTCTATCCAATAGACATCTCATTTTCATAGATACCGTCACCGTAACATATCGTGTTCCGAAAACGGTACATGCACCACGGATTCAACCAATATTCACGGCTGAGATCTTAGCATGTGAATTACACATCTTTAATAACCCATTGAATACATATTCTTACGTTAAATCATTTACTAAGATTTTGCAACGTTTTCAAAACACCAGGTTCCAATCTGAGGCCGATATTTCAGTAAAATGCTCCTGGAGAGTGTTCTAACCAATAGATATCTAATTTACATAGTTTCCCTCACCGTGACAGTCCGTGTTCTGAACACGCTACATACATCACGGATTTGACAAACATTTTTAATGAGATGTGTACATGTGTATTACAGAACTTTCATCCACCATAAAAGGCATATTTACACCGAGAACCTATTAATCTTATTTCGCAAGGTTTTCCTAACGATAGTTTCGAAAATCAGCCCGATTTCTCAGGAAAAATCTCTTGGAGTGATTTCTAACCAAGAGAAATGTAATTTACATAAATTCCCTGGCCGTGAAATTCCATGTTCCGAACATGCTACATGCATAAAGGATTCGACAAATATTCACTATAAATTTGTTATCATGTGGATTACTGAACTTTCATCACAATACATTCAATATTGATTCTTAGAAGTATTTTCTCAGATTTTGCTGCATTTTGCAATTGCCAGTTCCAAAAATGGAGAAGTTTTCACAGAAAAATACTCTCGGAGAGAGTTCTACCCAATAGAGAATTAATTTACATTGTTTCAATCACCGTGAAATTCAACGTTCTGAGGACTGTACATGCATCACAGATTAGAAAAAGATTCTTTAATATGTTGTGAAAATGTGGATTACCAAACTTTCTTGCAAGATAAAGGCACATTTACACCTACAAATATTGACTCCCGTTTTGCAGCTTTTTCCAAACTTCAGATTCGATAATCATGCAATTTTCGCAGAAACATTCTCTTCTAGCTCGTTCTACTCAATAGAATTGCAATTTAGTTCGTTTCATTACCGTGAAATTCCGTTTTCCTAAAGCGCTACATGAATCACGGTTTAAAAAATAATTACTACACTGTTATTAACATGTGGATTACCGGACTTTCATTCACCATTCAAGGCATATTGACACTTAGAAGCATTTTCTCAGATTTCACAGGGTTCTCCTAATGGCAGTTTTGAAAATGAGGCACATTTCGCAGAAAAATCCTCTTCAAGCGAGTTGTACCCAATAGACCTGTAACTCACATTGTTTCCTTCACTATGACATTCCGTATTCCAAACACGTTACATGCATCACGATTTCGACAAACATTCTTTAATGAGTGTGAGCATGTGGATTACCGAACTTTCATCCACCATACAAGGCATATTTACACCTAGAAGTTTTTACTCTGATTTCGCAGTTTTTTCCTAACATCCAGTTTCGAAAATCATGAAATTTTCGCAGAAACATTCAATTCAAGCGAGTTCTATCCAGTAGAATTGTTATTTTCAGAGTTTCAATCACCGAGACATTACGTGATCCAAAAAAGTTACAATTCATCACGGCTTCGACAAACATTATTTAATGACCGTGAGCATGTGGATTACCGATTTTTCAACCACAATATAAGGCATATTTACACCTAGAAATATTTATTTTGATTTCGCAGGTTTCCGTAACGTCAGTTATGAAAATCAGGCAGTTTTCGCAGAGAAACTCACTTGGTGCATGTTCTACCCAATAGACATCTCATTTTCATAGATACCGTCATCGTAAAATAACGTGTTCCGAAAACGGTACATGCACCACGGATTCAACCATATTCACGGCTGAGTTCTTAGTATGTGAATTACACATCTTTAATAACCCATTGAAGACATATTCTTACGTTAAATCATTTACTAAGATTTTGCAACGTTTTCATAACACCAGGTTCCAAACTGAGGCAGATATTTCAGTAAAATGCTCCTGGAGTGAATATGTACAATTAGAAACATTAACTCTGAGTTTGCAGCTTTTTCCTAGTAGCAGTTTCGAAAATCAGGCAGTTTACAAAGGAAAAAACTGTTGGAGCGTGTTCTACCCAATAGATATGTAAATAACATGGATTCGCTCACCGTGAAATTCTGTGTTCGTAACAACCTACATGCAGAAATGTTCGACAAAAATACAGTACAGAGTTGTTTGCATGAGGATTACAGGACTTTCATCAAAATACAAGGCATATTGATGCTTTGAAGCATTTTCTCTGATTTTGCAGAGCTTTCCAAACGCCAGTTTCCAAAATGAGGCAGATTTCATGGCAAAAACCTCTTGGAGCGGGTCTAACCAATAGACGTGTAATTTACATGGATTCACTCACCGTGAAATTCCGTGTTCCGAACACGCTACATGCATCACGGATCGACAAATATTCTCTACAGAGTTGTTAGCAAGTAGATTACAGCACTTTCATCCACCATACAAAGCTTACTGACACTTTGAAGAATTTTCTCAGATTTCACAGGTTAGTTTTAATGCCAGTTTTGAAAATGAGGCAGTTTTGGCCGAAAAATGCTCTTGGAGCGAGTTGTACCCAAAAGATATGTAATTTACCTAGTTTCACTCACCGTGACATTCCGTGTTCTGAACACCTTTCATTCATCATGGATTCAACAAACATTCTTTAATGAGTTGTGAACATGTGTATTACCGAACTTTCATCCACCTTACAATGCATATTTATACGTAGAAAGTTTTATTCTGATTTAGTAGTTTTCTCCTAATGTCAGTTTGTAAAATCATGCAGTTTTTGCAGAAAAATCCTCTTGGAGCGAGTACTACACAATAGATATGCAATTTACATAGAACCCATCATCGTGAAATTCCGTGTTCCGAAAAAGCTACATGCATCACGGATTTGACAAATATTCACTACAGAGTTGTTAGCATAAGGATTATCAAACTTTCATCCACCATAAAAGCCATATTGTCACCTTGAAGCATTTTTTCATATTTCAAAAGATTTTCCTAATGCCAGTTTTGAAAATGAGGCAGTTTCGCAGAAAAATTCTCATGGAGCGATTACTTCCCAATAGAAATATAATTTACATAATTTCCCTCACAATGACATTCCATTTTCTTAACACGCTACATGCATAAAAGTTTCAACAAACTTTCTCGAATGGGTTGTGAACATGTAGATTACAGAACTTTCATCCACCATACATGGCATATTTACACCTAGAAACATTAACTCTGAATTTGCAGCTTTTTCCTAATGCCAGTTTCAAAAATCAGGCAATTTTCTCAGGAAAAATTTTGGAGCGAGTACTACCCTATAGACGTGTAATTTACATAGATTCCATCGCCGGGGGTTTCCGTGATACGATCACGTTACATGCATACGCTTTCTACAAATATTCACCACAGAATTGATTGCATGTGGTTTTATGAACTTCCATCACAATACAAGGCATATTGACACTATGAAGCATTTTTTATGATTTTCCAGAAATTTTCAAACGCCAGTTTTGAAAATGAGGCAGATTTCACAGAAAAATCTCTGGGAGCGTGTTCTAACCAAGAGACATGTATTTTACATAGATTCGCTCACCGTGATATTCTGTGTTCCAAACACACTTCATGTATCTCGAATTCGACAAATATTCACTACAGAGTTGTGAGCATGCATATTACTGAACTTTCATCCACCAAACAAGGCATATTTACGCTGAGAATCTATTAATCTGAGTTCGCAGGGTTTTCTTAATGCCAGATTCGAAAATCAGGCAAATTTCTCAGGAAAATTTTCTTGGAGTGATTTCTCATGAAGAGAAATGTAATTTACATAAATTCCCTGGTCGTGAAATTCCATTTTCTGAATCTGCTACATGATTAATTGTTCGACAAATATTCACTACACATTTGTTAGCATGTGGATTACCGAAATTTCATCACAATACATTGAATATTGATACTTAAAAATATTTTCTCAGATTTGGCAGCGTTTTCCAAACGCCAGTTTCAAAAATGAAGCAGTTTTCGCAGAAAAATTCTCTTGGAGCGAGTTCTACCCAATAGAGAAGTAATTTACATTGTTTCAATCACCGTGAAATTCCATGTTCCGAACACGGTACATGCGTCACGGATTAGAAAAAGATTCTTTAATATGTTGTGAAAATGTGGGTTACCGAACTTTCTTCCAACTTAAAGGCATATTTACACCTACAAATATTTACTGTCACTTTGCAGTTTTTCCAAAATTCAGATTCGATAATCATGCAATTTTTGCAGAAAAATTCTATTCTAGCTAGTTCTACCCAATAGAATTGTAATTTACATTGTTTCATTACAGAGAAATTCCGATTTCCAATAGCGCTACATGATTCACAGTTTGAAAAATAATTACTACACTGTTATTAACATGTGGATTACCAGACTTTCATTCACCATTCAAGGCATATTTACACTTAGAAGCATTGTCTCAGATTTCACAGTGTTCTCCTAATGGCACTTTTGATAATGAGGCACAATTCACAGAAAAATACTCTTCAAGCGAGTTCTAACAAATAGACATGTAAATTACACTGTTTCCTTCACTATGACATTCCGTATTCCGAACACGTTACATGCATCATGAAATCGACAAACATTCTTTAATGAGTGTTAGCATGTGTATTACTGAACTTTCATCCACGATACAAGGCATATTTACATTAGAAACATTTACTTAGATTTTGCAGCATTTTCATAACGTCAGTTATGCAAATCTGGCAGTTTTCAAAGAAAAAAATGTTGGAGAGTGTTCTACCCAATAGATATGTAAATTACATAAATTCCCTCGCTGTTAAATTACGTGTCTTGAACACGCTAAATGCAGAAAGAATTTGACAAAAATACACTACAGGGTATTTTGCATGTGGATTACAGGACTTTCATCACAATACAAGGCATATTGATGCTTAGAAGCATTTTCTCTGATTTCACAGAGCTTTCCAAACGCCAGTTTCGAAAATGAGGCAGATTTCCTGGAAAAAAACTCTTGGAGTGCGTTCTCACCAATAGACCTGTAAATTACATGGATTCACTCAGCGTGAAATTCCGTGTTCCGAACACGATACATGCCTCTCGGATTCGACACTTATTCACTACAGAGTTGTTAGCAAGTGGATTACAGCACTATCATCCACCATACAAGGCTTAATGATACTTTGAATAATTTTCTCACTTTTCACAGGTTAGATTTAACACCAGATTTGAAAATGAGGCAGATTTGTCAGAAAAATGCTCTTGGAGCGAGTTGTACCCAAAAGATATGTAATTTACCTAGTTTCACTCACCATGACATTCTGTGTTCTGAACACGTTCCACGCATCACGGATTCAACAAACATTCTTTAATGAGTTGTGAACATGTGTATTACCGAACTTTCATCCACCTTACAATGCATATTTATACATAGAAAGTTTTATTCTGATTTAGTAGATTTCTCCTAATGTCAGTTTCTAAAACCATGCAGTTTTTCAGGAAAAATCCTCTTGGAGCGAGTTCTACCCGATAGATATGCAATTGACATAGAACCCGTCATCGTAAAATTCCGTGTTCCGAAAAAGCTACATGCATCACGGATTCGACAAATAT
Organism: Camelus dromedarius; assembly: GCF_036321535.1. Taxonomy (NCBI): domain Eukaryota; kingdom Metazoa; phylum Chordata; class Mammalia; order Artiodactyla; family Camelidae; genus Camelus; species Camelus dromedarius. Next base: position 1,263,126 of record NW_026989779.1, on the reverse strand, counting down.
TCACTACAGAGTTGTTAGCATAAGGATTACCGAACTTTCATCCACCATAAAAGCCATATTGACACTTTGAAGCATTTTCTCATATTTCGAAAGTTTTTCCTAATACCACTTTTGAAAATGAGACAGATTCGCAGAAAAATCCTCGTGGAGCGAGTAATTCCCTATAGAAATGTAATTTACTTAATTTCCCTCACAGTGACATTCCAATTTCTGAACACGCTGCATGCATCAAGGTTTCAAAAAACTTTCTCGAATGAGTTGTGAACATGTAGGTTACAGAACTTTCATCCACCATACATGGCATATTTACACCTAGAAACATTAACTCTGAATTTGCAGATATATCCTAATGCCAGTTTCGAAAATCAGGCCGTTTTCTCAGGAAAAAATTTTGGAGCGAGTTCTACCCTATAGACGTGTAATTTATAAAGATTCCATCGCCGGGAATTTCCGTGATACGGTCACGCTACATGCATAACGCTTTCTACAAATATTCACCACAGATTTGTTTGCATGTGGTTTTACGAACTTCCATCACAATACAAGGCATACTGACACTATGAAGCATTTTTTCTGATTTTGCATAGATTTTCAAATGCCAGTTTTGAAAATTTGGCAGATTTCGCAGAAAAAAATTTGGGAGCGAGTTCTACCCAAGAGACATGTATTTTACAAAGATTCGCTCACCGTGATATTCTGTGTTCCAAACACAATTCATGTATCTCGGATTCAAAAAATATTCACTACAGAGTTGTTAGAATGCGGTTTACCTAAGTTTCATCCACCAAACAAGGCATAATTACACCGAGAATCTTTTAATCTGAGTTTGCAGGATTTTCTTAACGCCAGATTCGAAAATCAGGCAGATTTCTCAGGAAGATTCTCTTGGAGTGTTTTCTCACGAAGAGAAATGTAATTTACAATATTCCCTGGCCGTGATATTCCGTGTTCTGAACATGCTACATGATTAATGGTTCAACAAATATTCACTACAGATTTGTTAGCATTAGGATTACCGAAATTTCATCATAATACATTGAATATTGATTCTTAGAAGTATTTTCTCAGATTTTGCAGTGTTTTGCAAATGCCAGTTTCAAAAAAGACGAAGTTTTCGCTGAAAAAATCTCCCAGAGCGAGTTCTACCCAATAGAGAATTAATTTACATTGTTTCAATCACTGGGAAATTCCACATTCTGAACACGGTACATGCATCACGGATTAGAAAAAGATTCTTTAACATGTTGTGAAAACGTTGTTACCAAACTTTCTTGCAACATAAAGGCACATTTACACCTACAAATATTGACTCCCGTTTTGCAGCTTTTTCCAAACTTCAGATTCGATAAGCATGCAATTTTCGCAGAAACATTCCCTTCTAGCTCGTTCTACTCAATAGAATTTTAATTTACATCATTTCATTACCGTGAAATTTCATTTTTTAAAAGCGCTACATAAATCACGGTTTAAAAAATAATTACTACACTGTTATTAACATGTGGATTACCGGACTTTCATTCACCATTCAAGGCTAATTGACACTTAGAAGCATTTTCTCAGATTTCTCAGGGTTCTCCTAATGGCAGTTTTGAAAATGAGGCTCATTTTGCAGAAAAATTCTCTTCAAACGTATTCTACCCAATAGACATGTAAATTACATTGTTTCTTTCACTATGACATTCCGTATTCCAAACACGTTACATGCATCACGATTTCGACAAACATTCTTTAATGAGTGTGAGCATGTGGATTACCGAACTTTCATCCACCATACAAGGCATATTTACACCTAGAAGTTTTTACTCTGATTTCGCAGTTTTTTCCTAACATCCAGTTTCGAAAATCATGAAATTTTCGCAGAAACATTCAATTCAAGCGAGTTCTATCCAGTAGAATTGTTATTTTCAGAGTTTCAATCACCGAGACATTACGTGATCCGAAAAAGTTACAATTCATCACGGCTTCGACAAACATTATTTAATGACCGTGAGCATGTGGATTACCGATTTTTCAACCACAATAGAATGCATATTTACACCTAGAAATATTTATTTTGATTTCGCAGGTTTCCGTAACGTCAGTTATGAAAATCAGGCAGTTTTCGCAGAAAAACTCACTTGGTGCATGTTCTACCCAATAGACATCTCATTTTCATAGATACCGTCATCGTAAAATAACGTGTTCCGAAAACGGTACATGCACCACGGATTCAACCAATATTCACGGCTGAGATCTTAGCATGTGAATTACACATCTTTAATAACCCATTGAATACATATTCTTACGTTAAATCATTTACTAAGATTTTGCAACGTTTTCAAAACACCAGGTTCCAATCTGAGGCCGATATTTCAGTAAAATGCTCCTGGAGAGTGTTCTAACCAATAGATATCTAATTTACATAGTTTCCCTCACCGTGACAGTCCGTGTTCTGAACACGCTACATACATCACGGATTTGACAAACATTTTTAATGAGATGTGTACATGTGTATTACAGAACTTTCATCCACCATAAAAGGCATATTTACACCGAGAACCTATTAATCTTATTTCGCAAGGTTTTCCTAACGATAGTTTCGAAAATCAGCCCGATTTCTCAGGAAAAATCTCTTGGAGTGATTTCTAACCAAGAGAAATGTAATTTACATAAATTCCCTGGCCGTGAAATTCCATGTTCCGAACATGCTACATGCATAAAGGATTCGACAAATATTCACTATAAATTTGTTATCATGTGGATTACTGAACTTTCATCACAATACATTCAATATTGATTCTTAGAAGTATTTTCTCAGATTTTGCTGCATTTTGCAATTGCCAGTTCCAAAAATGGAGAAGTTTTCACAGAAAAATACTCTCGGAGAGAGTTCTACCCAATAGAGAATTAATTTACATTGTTTCAATCACCGTGAAATTCAACGTTCTGAGGACTGTACATGCATCAGAGATTAGAAAAAGATTCTTTAATATGTTGTGAAAATGTGGATTACCAAACTTTCTTGCAAGATAAAGGCACATTTACACCTACAAATATTGACTCCCGTTTTGCAGCTTTTTCCAAACTTCAGATTCGATAATCATGCAATTTTCGCAGAAACATTCTCTTCTAGCTCGTTCTACTCAATAGAATTGCAATTTAGTTCGTTTCATTACCGTGAAATTCCGTTTTCCTAAAGCGCTACATGAATCACGGTTTAAAAAATAATTACTACACTGTTATTAACATGTGGATTACCGGACTTTCATTCACCATTCAAGGCATATTGACACTTAGAAGCATTTTCTCAGATTTCACAGGGTTCTCCTAATGGCAGTTTTGAAAATGAGGCACATTTCGCAGAAAAATCCTCTTCAAGCGAGTTGTACCCAATAGACCTGTAACTCACATTGTTTCCTTCACTATGACATTCCGTATTCCAAACACGTTACATGCATCACGATTTCGACAAACATTCTTTAATGAGTGTGAGCATGTGGATTACCGAACTTTCATCCACCATACAAGGCATATTTACACCTAGAAGTTTTTACTCTGATTTCGCAGTTTTTTCCTAACATCCAGTTTCGAAAATCATGAAATTTTCGCAGAAACATTCAATTCAAGCGAGTTCTATCCAGTAGAATTGTTATTTTCAGAGTTTCAATCACCGAGACATTACGTGATCCAAAAAAGTTACAATTCATCACGGCTTCGACAAACATTATTTAATGACCGTGAGCATGTGGATTACCGATTTTTCAACCACAATATAAGGCATATTTACACCTAGAAATATTTATTTTGATTTCGCAGGTTTCCGTAACGTCAGTTATGAAAATCAGGCAGTTTTCGCAGAGAAACTCACTTGGTGCATGTTCTACCCAATAGACATCTCATTTTCATAGATACCGTCATCGTAAAATAACGTGTTCCGAAAACGGTACATGCACCACGGATTCAACCATATTCACGGCTGAGTTCTTAGTATGTGAATTACACATCTTTAATAACCCATTGAAGACATATTCTTACGTTAAATCATTTACTAAGATTTTGCAACGTTTTCATAACACCAGGTTCCAAACTGAGGCAGATATTTCAGTAAAATGCTCCTGGAGTGAATATGTACAATTAGAAACATTAACTCTGAGTTTGCAGCTTTTTCCTAGTAGCAGTTTCGAAAATCAGGCAGTTTACAAAGGAAAAAACTGTTGGAGCGTGTTCTACCCAATAGATATGTAAATAACATGGATTCGCTCACCGTGAAATTCTGTGTTCGTAACAACCTACATGCAGAAATGTTCGACAAAAATACAGTACAGAGTTGTTTGCATGAGGATTACAGGACTTTCATCAAAATACAAGGCATATTGATGCTTTGAAGCATTTTCTCTGATTTTGCAGAGCTTTCCAAACGCCAGTTTCCAAAATGAGGCAGATTTCATGGCAAAAACCTCTTGGAGCGGGTCTAACCAATAGACGTGTAATTTACATGGATTCACTCACCGTGAAATTCCGTGTTCCGAACACGCTACATGCATCACGGATCGACAAATATTCTCTACAGAGTTGTTAGCAAGTAGATTACAGCACTTTCATCCACCATACAAAGCTTACTGACACTTTGAAGAATTTTCTCAGATTTCACAGGTTAGTTTTAATGCCAGTTTTGAAAATGAGGCAGTTTTGGCCGAAAAATGCTCTTGGAGCGAGTTGTACCCAAAAGATATGTAATTTACCTAGTTTCACTCACCGTGACATTCCGTGTTCTGAACACCTTTCATTCATCATGGATTCAACAAACATTCTTTAATGAGTTGTGAACATGTGTATTACCGAACTTTCATCCACCTTACAATGCATATTTATACGTAGAAAGTTTTATTCTGATTTAGTAGTTTTCTCCTAATGTCAGTTTGTAAAATCATGCAGTTTTTGCAGAAAAATCCTCTTGGAGCGAGTACTACACAATAGATATGCAATTTACATAGAACCCATCATCGTGAAATTCCGTGTTCCGAAAAAGCTACATGCATCACGGATTTGACAAATATTCACTACAGAGTTGTTAGCATAAGGATTATCAAACTTTCATCCACCATAAAAGCCATATTGTCACCTTGAAGCATTTTTTCATATTTCAAAAGATTTTCCTAATGCCAGTTTTGAAAATGAGGCAGTTTCGCAGAAAAATTCTCATGGAGCGATTACTTCCCAATAGAAATATAATTTACATAATTTCCCTCACAATGACATTCCATTTTCTTAACACGCTACATGCATAAAAGTTTCAACAAACTTTCTCGAATGGGTTGTGAACATGTAGATTACAGAACTTTCATCCACCATACATGGCATATTTACACCTAGAAACATTAACTCTGAATTTGCAGCTTTTTCCTAATGCCAGTTTCAAAAATCAGGCAATTTTCTCAGGAAAAATTTTGGAGCGAGTACTACCCTATAGACGTGTAATTTACATAGATTCCATCGCCGGGGGTTTCCGTGATACGATCACGTTACATGCATACGCTTTCTACAAATATTCACCACAGAATTGATTGCATGTGGTTTTATGAACTTCCATCACAATACAAGGCATATTGACACTATGAAGCATTTTTTATGATTTTCCAGAAATTTTCAAACGCCAGTTTTGAAAATGAGGCAGATTTCACAGAAAAATCTCTGGGAGCGTGTTCTAACCAAGAGACATGTATTTTACATAGATTCGCTCACCGTGATATTCTGTGTTCCAAACACACTTCATGTATCTCGAATTCGACAAATATTCACTACAGAGTTGTGAGCATGCATATTACTGAACTTTCATCCACCAAACAAGGCATATTTACGCTGAGAATCTATTAATCTGAGTTCGCAGGGTTTTCTTAATGCCAGATTCGAAAATCAGGCAAATTTCTCAGGAAAATTTTCTTGGAGTGATTTCTCATGAAGAGAAATGTAATTTACATAAATTCCCTGGTCGTGAAATTCCATTTTCTGAATCTGCTACATGATTAATTGTTCGACAAATATTCACTACACATTTGTTAGCATGTGGATTACCGAAATTTCATCACAATACATTGAATATTGATACTTAAAAATATTTTCTCAGATTTGGCAGCGTTTTCCAAACGCCAGTTTCAAAAATGAAGCAGTTTTCGCAGAAAAATTCTCTTGGAGCGAGTTCTACCCAATAGAGAAGTAATTTACATTGTTTCAATCACCGTGAAATTCCATGTTCCGAACACGGTACATGCGTCACGGATTAGAAAAAGATTCTTTAATATGTTGTGAAAATGTGGGTTACCGAACTTTCTTCCAACTTAAAGGCATATTTACACCTACAAATATTTACTGTCACTTTGCAGTTTTTCCAAAATTCAGATTCGATAATCATGCAATTTTTGCAGAAAAATTCTATTCTAGCTAGTTCTACCCAATAGAATTGTAATTTACATTGTTTCATTACAGAGAAATTCCGATTTCCAATAGCGCTACATGATTCACAGTTTGAAAAATAATTACTACACTGTTATTAACATGTGGATTACCAGACTTTCATTCACCATTCAAGGCATATTTACACTTAGAAGCATTGTCTCAGATTTCACAGTGTTCTCCTAATGGCACTTTTGATAATGAGGCACAATTCACAGAAAAATACTCTTCAAGCGAGTTCTAACAAATAGACATGTAAATTACACTGTTTCCTTCACTATGACATTCCGTATTCCGAACACGTTACATGCATCATGAAATCGACAAACATTCTTTAATGAGTGTTAGCATGTGTATTACTGAACTTTCATCCACGATACAAGGCATATTTACATTAGAAACATTTACTTAGATTTTGCAGCATTTTCATAACGTCAGTTATGCAAATCTGGCAGTTTTCAAAGAAAAAAATGTTGGAGAGTGTTCTACCCAATAGATATGTAAATTACATAAATTCCCTCGCTGTTAAATTACGTGTCTTGAACACGCTAAATGCAGAAAGAATTTGACAAAAATACACTACAGGGTATTTTGCATGTGGATTACAGGACTTTCATCACAATACAAGGCATATTGATGCTTAGAAGCATTTTCTCTGATTTCACAGAGCTTTCCAAACGCCAGTTTCGAAAATGAGGCAGATTTCCTGGAAAAAAACTCTTGGAGTGCGTTCTCACCAATAGACCTGTAAATTACATGGATTCACTCAGCGTGAAATTCCGTGTTCCGAACACGATACATGCCTCTCGGATTCGACACTTATTCACTACAGAGTTGTTAGCAAGTGGATTACAGCACTATCATCCACCATACAAGGCTTAATGATACTTTGAATAATTTTCTCACTTTTCACAGGTTAGATTTAACACCAGATTTGAAAATGAGGCAGATTTGTCAGAAAAATGCTCTTGGAGCGAGTTGTACCCAAAAGATATGTAATTTACCTAGTTTCACTCACCATGACATTCTGTGTTCTGAACACGTTCCACGCATCACGGATTCAACAAACATTCTTTAATGAGTTGTGAACATGTGTATTACCGAACTTTCATCCACCTTACAATGCATATTTATACATAGAAAGTTTTATTCTGATTTAGTAGATTTCTCCTAATGTCAGTTTCTAAAACCATGCAGTTTTTCAGGAAAAATCCTCTTGGAGCGAGTTCTACCCGATAGATATGCAATTGACATAGAACCCGTCATCGTAAAATTCCGTGTTCCGAAAAAGCTACATGCATCACGGATTCGACAAATATTCACTACAGAGTTGTTAGCATAAGGATTACCGAACTTTCATCCACCATAAAAGCCATATTGACACTTTGAAGCATTTTCTCATATTTCGAAAGTTTTTCCTAATACCACTTTTGAAAATGAGACAGATTCGCAGAAAAATCCTCGTGGAGCGAGTAATTCCCTATAGAAATGTAATTTACTTAATTTCCCTCACAGTGACATTCCAATTTCTGAACACGCTGCATGCATCAAGGTTTCAAAAAACTTTCTCGAATGAGTTGTGAACATGTAGGTTACAGAACTTTCATCCACCATACATGGCATATTTACACCTAGAAACATTAACTCTGAATTTGCAGATATATCCTAATGCCAGTTTCGAAAATCAGGCCGTTTTCTCAGGAAAAAATTTTGGAGCGAGTTCTACCCTATAGACGTGTAATTTATAAAGATTCCATCGCCGGGAATTTCCGTGATACGGTCACGCTACATGCATAACGCTTTCTACAAATATTCACCACAGATTTGTTTGCATGTGGTTTTACGAACTTCCATCACAATACAAGGCATACTGACACTATGAAGCATTTTTTCTGATTTTGCATAGATTTTCAAATGCCAGTTTTGAAAATTTGGCAGATTTCGCAGAAAAAAATTTGGGAGCGAGTTCTACCCAAGAGACATGTATTTTACAAAGATTCGCTCACCGTGATATTCTGTGTTCCAAACACAATTCATGTATCTCGGATTCAAAAAATATTCACTACAGAGTTGTTAGAATGCGGTTTACCTAAGTTTCATCCACCAAACAAGGCATAATTACACCGAGAATCTTTTAATCTGAGTTTGCAGGATTTTCTTAACGCCAGATTCGAAAATCAGGCAGATTTCTCAGGAAGATTCTCTTGGAGTGTTTTCTCACGAAGAGAAATGTAATTTACAATATTCCCTGGCCGTGATATTCCGTGTTCTGAACATGCTACATGATTAATGGTTCAACAAATATTCACTACAGATTTGTTAGCATTAGGATTACCGAAATTTCATCATAATACATTGAATATTGATTCTTAGAAGTATTTTCTCAGATTTTGCAGTGTTTTGCAAATGCCAGTTTCAAAAAAGACGAAGTTTTCGCCGAAAAAATCTCCCAGAGCGAGTTCTACCCAATAGAGAATTAATTTACATTGTTTCAATCACTGGGAAATTCCACATTCTGAACACGGTACATGCATCACGGATTAGAAAAAGATTCTTTAACATGTTGTGAAAACGTTGTTACCAAACTTTCTTGCAACATAAAGGCACATTTACACCTACAAATATTGACTCCCGTTTTGCAGCTTTTTCCAAACTTCAGATTCGATAAGCATGCAATTTTCGCAGAAACATTCCCTTCTAGCTCGTTCTACTCAATAGAATTTTAATTTACATCATTTCATTACCGTGAAATTTCATTTTTTAAAAGCGCTACATAAATCACGGTTTAAAAAATAATTACTACACTGTTATTAACATGTGGATTACCGGACTTTCATTCACCATTCAAGGCTAATTGACACTTAGAAGCATTTTCTCAGATTTCTCAGGGTTCTCCTAATGGCAGTTTTGAAAATGAGGCTCATTTTGCAGAAAAATTCTCTTCAAACGTATTCTACCCAATAGACATGTAAATTACATTGTTTCTTTCACTATGACATTCCGTATTCCAAACACGTTACATGCATCACGATTTCGACAAACATTCTTTAATGAGTGTGAGCATGTGGATTACCGAACTTTCATCCACCATACAAGGCATATTTACACCTAGAAGTTTTTACTCTGATTTCGCAGTTTTTTCCTAACATCCAGTTTCGAAAATCATGAAATTTTCGCAGAAACATTCAATTCAAGCGAGTTCTATCCAGTAGAATTGTTATTTTCAGAGTTTCAATCACCGAGACATTACGTGATCCGAAAAAGTTACAATTCATCACGGCTTCGACAAACATTATTTAATGACCGTGAGCATGTGGATTACCGATTTTTCAACCACAATAGAATGCATATTTACACCTAGAAATATTTATTTTGATTTCGCAGGTTTCCGTAACGTCAGTTATGAAAATCAGGCAGTTTTCGCAGAAAAACTCACTTGGTGCATGTTCTACCCAATAGACATCTCATTTTCATAGATACCGTCATCGTAAAATAACGTGTTCCGAAAACGGTACATGCACCACGGATTCAACCAATATTCACGGCTGAGATCTTAGCATGTGAATTACACATCTTTAATAACCCATTGAATACATATTCTTACGTTAAATCATTTACTAAGATTTTGCAACGTTTTCAAAACACCAGGTTCCAATCTGAGGCCGATATTTCAGTAAAATGCTCCTGGAGAGTGTTCTAACCAATAGATATCTAATTTACATAGTTTCCCTCACCGTGACAGTCCGTGTTCTGAACACGCTACATACATCACGGATTTGACAAACATTTTTAATGAGATGTGTACATGTGTATTACAGAACTTTCATCCACCATAAAAGGCATATTTACACCGAGAACCTATTAATCTTATTTCGCAAGGTTTTCCTAACGATAGTTTCGAAAATCAGCCCGATTTCTCAGGAAAAATCTCTTGGAGTGATTTCTAACCAAGAGAAATGTAATTTACATAAATTCCCTGGCCGTGAAATTCCATGTTCCGAACATGCTACATGCATAAAGGATTCGACAAATATTCACTATAAATTTGTTATCATGTGGATTACTGAACTTTCATCACAATACATTCAATATTGATTCTTAGAAGTATTTTCTCAGATTTTGCTGCATTTTGCAATTGCCAGTTCCAAAAATGGAGAAGTTTTCACAGAAAAATACTCTCGGAGAGAGTTCTACCCAATAGAGAATTAATTTACATTGTTTCAATCACCATGAAATTCAACGTTCTGAGGACTGTACATGCATCAGAGATTAGAAAAAGATTCTTTAATATGTTGTGAAAATGTGGATTACCAAACTTTCTTGCAAGATAAAGGCACATTTACACCTACAAATATTGACTCCCGTTTTGCAGCTTTTTCCAAACTTCAGATTCGATAATCATGCAATTTTCGCAGAAACATTCTCTTCTAGCTCGTTCTACTCAATAGAATTGCAATTTAGTTCGTTTCATTACCGTGAAATTCCGTTTTCCTAAAGCGCTACATGAATCACGGTTTAAAAAATAATTACTACACTGTTATTAACATGTGGATTACCGGACTTTCATTCACCATTCAAGGCATATTGACACTTAGAAGCATTTTCTCAGATTTCACAGGGTTCTCCTAATGGCAGTTTTGAAAATGAGGCACATTTCGCAGAAAAATCCTCTTCAAGCGAGTTGTACCCAATAGACCTGTAACTCACATTGTTTCCTTCACTATGACATTCCGTATTCCAAACACGTTACATGCATCACGATTTCGACAAACATTCTTTAATGAGTGTGAGCATGTGGATTACCGAACTTTCATCCACCATACAAGGCATATTTACACCTAGAAGTTTTTACTCTGATTTCGCAGTTTTTTCCTAACATCCAGTTTCGAAAATCATGAAATTTTCGCAGAAACATTCAATTCAAGCGAGTTCTATCCAGTAGAATTGTTATTTTCAGAGTTTCAATCACCGAGACATTACGTGATCCAAAAAAGTTACAATTCATCACGGCTTCGACAAACATTATTTAATGACCGTGAGCATGTGGATTACCGATTTTTCAACCACAATATAAGGCATATTTACACCTAGAAATATTTATTTTGATTTCGCAGGTTTCCGTAACGTCAGTTATGAAAATCAGGCAGTTTTCGCAGAAAAACTCACTTGGTGCATGTTCTACCCAATAGACATCTCATTTTCATAGATACCGTCATCGTAAAATAACGTGTTCCGAAAACGGTACATGCACCACGGATTCAACCAATATTCACGGCTGAGATCTTAGCATGTGAATTACACATCTTTAATAACCCATTGAATACATATTCTTACGTTAAATCATTTACTAAGATTTTGCAACGTTTTCAAAACACCAGGTTCCAATCTGAGGCCGATATTTCAGTAAAATGCTCCTGGAGAGTGTTCTAACCAATAGATATCTAATTTACATAGTTTCCCTCACCGTGACAGTCCGTGTTCTGAACACGCTACATACATCACGGATTTGACAAACATTTTTAATGAGATGTGTACATGTGTATTACAGAACTTTCATCCACCATAAAAGGCATATTTACACCGAGAACCTATTAATCTTATTTCGCAAGGTTTTCCTAACGATAGTTTCGAAAATCAGCCCGATTTCTCAGGAAAAATCTGTTGGAGTGATTTCTAACCAAGAGAAATGTAATTTACATAAATTCCCTGGCCGTGAAATTCCATGTTCCGAACATGCTACATGCATAAAGGATTCGACAAATATTCACTATAAATTTGTTATCATGTGGATTACTGAACTTTCATCACAATACATTCAATATTGATTCTTAGAAGTATTTTCTCAGATTTTGCTGCATTTTGCAATTGCCAGTTCCAAAAATGGAGAAGTTTTCACAGAAAAATACTCTCGGAGAGAGTTCTACCCAATAGAGAATTAATTTACATTGTTTCAATCACCATGAAATTCAACGTTCTGAGGACTGTACATGCATCAGAGATTAGAAAAAGATTCTTTAATATGTTGTGAAAATGTGGATTACCAAACTTTCTTGCAAGATAAAGGCACATTTACACCTACAAATATTGACTCCCGTTTTGCAGCTTTTTCCAAACTTCAGATTCGATAATCATGCAATTTTCGCAGAAACATTCTCTTCTAGCTCGTTCTACTCAATAGAATTGCAATTTAGTTCGTTTCATTACCGTGAAATTCCGTTTTCCTAAAGCGCTACATGAATCACGGTTTAAAAAATAATTACTACACTGTTATTAACATGTGGATTACCGGACTTTCATTCACCATTCAAGGCATATTGACACTTAGAAGCATTTTCTCAGATTTCACAGGGTTCTCCTAATGGCAGTTTTGAAAATGAGGCACATTTCGCAGAAAAATCCTCTTCAAGCGAGTTGTACCCAATAGACCTGTAACTCACATTGTTTCCTTCACTATGACATTCCGTATTCCAAACACGTTACATGCATCACGATTTCGACAAACATTCTTTAATGAGTGTGAGCATGTGGATTACCGAACTTTCATCCACCATACAAGGCATATTTACACCTAGAAGTTTTTACTCTGATTTCGCAGTTTTTTCCTAACATCCAGTTTCGAAAATCATGAAATTTTCGCAGAAACATTCAATTCAAGCGAGTTCTATCCAGTAGAATTGTTATTTTCAGAGTTTCAATCACCGAGACATTACGTGATCCAAAAAAGTTACAATTCATCACGGCTTCGACAAACATTATTTAATGACCGTGAGCATGTGGATTACCGATTTTTCAACCACAATATAAGGCATATTTACACCTAGAAATATTTATTTTGATTTCGCAGGTTTCCGTAACGTCAGTTATGAAAATCAGGCAGTTTTCGCAGAAAAACTCACTTGGTGCATGTTCTACCCAATAGACATCTCATTTTCATAGATACCGTCATCGTAAAATAACGTGTTCCGAAAACGGTACATGCACCACGGATTCAACCATATTCACGGCTGAGTTCTTAGTATGTGAATTACACATCTTTAATAACCCATTGAAGACATATTCTTACGTTAAATCATTTACTAAGATTTTGCAACGTTTTCATAACACCAGGTTCCAAACTGAGGCAGATATTTCAGTAAAATGCTCCTGGAGTGAATATGTACAATTAGAAACATTAACTCTGAGTTTGCAGCTTTTTCCTAGTAGCAGTTTCGAAAATCAGGCAGTTTACAAAGGAAAAAACTGTTGGAGCGTGTTCTACCCAATAGATATGTAAATAACATGGATTCGCTCACCGTGAAATTCTGTGTTCGTAACAACCTACATGCAGAAATGTTCGACAAAAATACAGTACAGAGTTGTTTGCATGAGGATTACAGGACTTTCATCAAAATACAAGGCATATTGATGCTTTGAAGCATTTTCTCTGATTTTGCAGAGCTTTCCAAACGCCAGTTTCCAAAATGAGGCAGATTTCACGGCAAAAACCTCTTGGAGCGGGTCTAACCAATAGACGTGTAATTTACATGGATTCACTCACCGTGAAATTCCGTGTTCCGAACACGCTACATGCATCACGGATCGACAAATATTCTCTACAGAGTTGTTAGCAAGTAGATTACAGCACTTTCATCCACCATACAAAGCTTACTGACACTTTGAAGAATTTTCTCAGATTTCACAGGTTAGTTTTAACGCCAGTTTTGAAAATGAGGCAGTTTTGGCCGAAAAATGCTCTTGGAGCGAGTTGTACCCAAAAGATATGTAATTTACCTAGTTTCACTCACCGTGACATTCCGTGTTCTGAACACGTTCCATGCATCACGGATTCAACAAACATTCTTTAATGAGTTGTGAACATGTGTATTATCGAACTTTCATCCACCTTACAATGCATATTTATACATAGAAAGTTTTATTCTGATTTAGTAGATTTCTCCTAATGTCAGTTTCTAAAATCATGCAGTTTTGCAGAAAAATCCTCTTGGATCGAGTTCTACCCAACAGACATGCAATTGACATAGAACCCGTCATCGTGAAATTCTGTGTTCCGAAAAAGCTACATGCATCAAGGATTCGACTAATATTCACTACAGATTTGTTAGCATAAGGATTACCGAACTTTCATCCACCATAAAAGCCATATGGACACTTTGAAGCATTTTCTCATATTTCGAAAGTTTTTCCTAATACCACTTTTGAAAATGAGACAGATTCGCAGAAAAATCCTCGAGGAGCGAGTAATTCCCAATAGAAATGTAATTTACTTAATTTCCCTCACAGTGACATTCCAATTTCTGAACACGCTACATGCATCAAGGTTTCAACAAACTTTCTCGAATGAGTTGTGAACATGTAGATTACAGAACTTTCATCCACCATACATGACACATTTACACCTAGAAACATTAACTCTGAATTTGCAGGTTTCTCCTCATGCAAGTTTCAAAAATCAGGCCGTTTTGTCAGGGAAAAATTTTTGGAGCGAATTCTAACCAATAGGTGTGTAATTTACATAGACTCCATCGCCGGGAATTTCCGTGACACGATCACGCTACATGCATAACGCTTTCTACAAATATTCACCGCAGATTGGTTTGCATGTGGTTTTACGAACTTCCATCACAATACAAGGCATATTGACCCTTTGAAGCATTTTCTGAGATTTTGCGAATATTATCAAATGCCAGTTTCGAAAATAAGTCCGATTTCTCAGGAAAAAGCACTTGTGGTGAATTCTAACCAAGAGAAATGTAAATTACATAAATTCCCTGGCCGTGGAATTCCGTGTTCTGAACATGCTACATGCAGAAAGTATTCGACAAATATTCACTACAAATTTGTTAGCATGTGGATTACCGAACTTTCATCACAATACATTGAATATTGATTCTTAGAAGAATTTTCTCAGATTTTGCAGCGTTTTGCAAATGCCACTTTCAAAAATGACGAAGTTTTCGCCAAAAAACACTCTCGGAGCGAGTTCTACCCAATAGAGAAGTAATTTACATTGTTTCAATCACCGTGAAATTCAACGTTCTGAACACTGTACATGCATCACAGATTAAAAAAAGATTCTTTAATATGTTGTGAAAATGTGGATTACCAAACTTTCTTGCAACATAAAGGCACATTAACACCTACAAATATTGACTCCCGTTTTGCAGCTTTTTCCAAACTTCAGATTCGATAATCATTCAATATTCGCAAAAACATTCTCTTCTAGCTCGTTCTACTCATTAGAATTTTAATTTACATCGTTTCATTACCATGAAATTCCGTTTTCATAAATGGCTACATGAATCACGGTTTAAAAAATAATTACTACACTGTTATTAACATGTGGATTACCGGACTTTCATTCACCATTCAAGGCATATTGACACTTAGAAGCATTTTCTCAGATTTCACAGGGTTCTCCTAATAGCAGTTTGGAAAATGAGGCACATTTCGCAGAAAAATACTCTTCAAGCGAGTTCTACCCAATAGATATGTAACTTCCATTGTTTCCTTCACTATGACATTCCGTATTTCAAACACGTTACATGCATCACGAATTCGACATACATTCTTTAATGAGTGTGAGCATGTGGATTACCGAACTTTCATCCACCATACAAGGCATATTTAAACCTAGAAGTAGTTATTCTGATTTCGCATGTTTTTCCTAACATCCAGTTTCGAAAATCATGGAATTTTCGCAGAAAGTTTCAATTCAAGCGGGTTCTATCCAGTAGAATTGTTATTTTCAGAGTTTCACTCACCGAGACATTCCGTGTTCCGAAAAAGATACATTCATCACGGCTTCGACAAACGTTATTTAATGACCATGAGCATGTGGATTACCGATTTTTCAACCACAATACAAGGCATATTTACACCTAGAAACATTTACTTAGATTTCGCAGGTTTTCCTATTGTCAGTTAAGAAAATCAGGCAGTTTTCGCAGAAAAAGTCTCTTGGTGCATGTTCTACCCAATAGACATCTCATTTTCATAGATAAGGTCACCGTAACATTCCGTGTTCCGAAAACGGTACATGCACCACGGATTCAACCAATATTCACTGCTGAGTCCTTAGCATGTGAATTACACATCTTTAACAACCCATTGAATACATATTGTCACCTTAAAGCATTTACTCAGATTTTGCAGCGTTTTCATAACAGCAGTTTCCAAACTGAGGCAGATTTTTCAGTAAAATGCTCCTGGAGCGTGTTCTAACCAATAGATATGTAACTTACATAGTTTCCCTCACCGTGACAGTCCGTGATCTGAAAACGCTACATACATCACGGATTTGACAAACATTTTTAATGAGTTGTGTACATGTGTATTGCAAAACTTTCTTCCACCATACAAGGCATATGTACACCTAGAAACATAAACCGTGAGTTCGCAGCTTTTTCCTAATAGCAGTTTCGAAAATCAGGCAGTTTACAAAGGAAAAAGCTTTTGGAGCGTGTTCTACCCAATAGATATGTAAATTAAATGGATTCGCTCACCGTGTAATTCCGTGTTCCGAACACGCTACATGCATCACGGATGCGACAAATATTCACTTCAGAGTTGTTAGCAAGTAGATTACAGCACTTTCATTCACCATACAAGGCTTACTGACACTTTGAAGAATTTTCTCAGATTTCACAGGTTAGTTTTAACCAGTTTTGAAAATGAGGCTGATTTGGCCGAAAAATGCTCTTGGAGCGAGTTGTACCCAAAAGATATGTAATTTACCTAGTTTCACTCACCGTGACATTCCGTGTTCTGAACACGTTCCATGCATCACGGATTCAACAAACATTCTTTAATGAGTTGTGAACATGTGTATTATCGAACTTTCATCCACCTTACAATGCATATTTATACATAGAAAGTTTTATTCTGATTTAGTAGATTTCTCCTAATGTCAGTTTCTAAAATCATGCAGTTTTGCAGAAAAATCCTCTTGGATCGAGTTCTACCCAACAGACATGCAATTGACATAGAACCCGTCATCGTGAAATTCTGTGTTCCGAAAAAGCTACATGCATCAAGGATTCGACTAATATTCACTACAGATTTGTTAGCATAAGGATTAACGAACTTTCATCCACCATAAAAGCCATATGGACACTTTGAAGCATTTTCTCATATTTCGAAAGTTTTTCCTAATACCACTTTTGAAAATGAGACAGATTCGCAGAAAAATCCTCGAGGAGCGAGTAATTCCCAATAGAAATGTAATTTACTTAATTTCCCTCACAGTGACATTCCAATTTCTGAACACGCTACATGCATCAAGGTTTCAACAAACTTTCTCGAATGAGTTGTGAACATGTAGATTACAGAACTTTCATCCACCATACATGACACATTTACACCTAGAAACATTAACTCTGAATTTGCAGGTTTCTCCTCATGCCAGTTTCAAAAATCAGGCCGTTTTCTCAGGGAAAAATTTTTGGAGCGAATTCTAACCAATAGGTGTGTAATTTACATAGACTCCATCGCCGGGAATTTCCGTGACACGATCACGCTACATGCATAACGCTTTCTACAAATATTCACCGCAGATTGGTTTGCATGTGGTTTTACGAACTTCCATCACAATACAAGGCATATTGACCCTTTGAAGCATTTTCTGAGATTTTGCGAATATTATCAAATGCCTGTTTCGAAAATGAGGCAGATTTC
The DNA here is from genome assembly GCF_036321535.1 of Camelus dromedarius. Taxonomy (NCBI): domain Eukaryota; kingdom Metazoa; phylum Chordata; class Mammalia; order Artiodactyla; family Camelidae; genus Camelus; species Camelus dromedarius. The sequence continues at coordinate 1,245,024 of NW_026989779.1, read as the reverse complement.
CCAGACAAAACTCTTGCCGCGAGTTCTACCGTAGAGACATGTATTTTACATAGATTCACTCACCGTGATATTCTGTGTTCCAAACACGATTCACGTATCTCAGATTTGACAAATATTCACTACAGAGTTGTTAGCATGCGGATTACCAAACTTTCATCCACCATACAAGGCATATTTACACCGAGAATCTATTAATCTGTGTTTGCAGTGTTTTCCTATCTCCAGTTTCGAAAATAAGTTCGATTACTCAGGAAAAATTACTTGGAGTGAATTCTAACCAAGAGAAATATAATTTACATAAATTCCCTGGCCGTGGAATTCCGTGTTCTGAACATGCAACATGCAGAATGGATTCGAGAAATATTCACTACAAATTTGTTAGCATGTGGATTACCGAACTTTCATCACAGTACATTGAATATTGATTCTTAGAAGTATTTTCTCAGATTTTGTAGCGTTTTGCAAATGCCAGTTTCAAAAATGACGATGTTTTCACCGAAAAAAACTCTCGGGGCGAGTTCTATCCAATAGAGAAGTAATTTACATTGTTTCAATCAGCGTGAAATTCAACGTTCTGAACACTGTACATGCATCACGGATTAGAAAAAGATTCTTTAATATGTTGTGAAAATGTGGATTACCGAACTTTCTTGCAACATAAAGGCACATTTACACCTACAAATATTGACTCCCGTTTTGCAGCTTTTTCCAAACTTCAGATTCGATAATCATGCAATTTTCGCAGAAACATTCTCTTCTAGCTCGTTCTACTCAATAGAATTGTAATTTACATCGTTTCATTACCGTGAAATTCCGTTTTCCTAAAGCGCTACATGAATCAGGGTTTAAAAAATAATTACTACACTGTTATTAACATGTGGATTACCGGACTTTCATTCACCATTCAAGGCATATTGACACTTAGAAGCATTTTCTCAGATTTCACAGGGTTCTCCTAATGGCAGTTTGGAAAATGAGGCACATTTCACAGAATAATTCTCTTCAAGTGAGTTCTACCCAATAGATATGTAACTTCCATTGTTTCCTTCACTATGACATTCCATATTTCAAACACGTTACATGCATCACGAATTCGACATACATTCTTTAATGAGTGTGAGCATGTGGATTACCGAACTTTCATCCACCATACAAGGCATATTTAAACCTAGAAGTAGTTATTCTGATTTCGCATGTTTTTCCTAACATCCAGTTTCGAAAATCATGGAATTTTCGCAGAAACATTCAATTCAAGCGGGTTCTATCCAGTAGAATTGTTATTTTCAGAGTTTCACTCACCGAGACATTCCGTGTTCCGAAAAAGATACATTCATCACGGCTTCGACAAACGTTATTTAATGACCATGAGCATGTGGATTACCGATTTTTCAACCACAATACAAGGCATATTTACACCTAGAAACATTTACTTAGATTTCGCAGGTTTTCCTATTGTCAGTTAAGAAAATCAGGCAGTTTTCGCAGAAAAAGTCTCTTGGTGCATGTTCTACCCAATAGACATCTCATTTTCATAGATAAGGTCACCGTAACATTCCGTGTTCCGAAAACGGTACATGCACCACGGATTCAACCAATATTCACTGCTGAGTCCTTAGCATGTGAATTACACATCTTTAACAACCCATTGAAGACATATTGTCACCTTAAAGCATTTACTCAGATTTTGCAGCGTTTTCATAACAGCAGTTTCCAAACAGAGGCAGATTTTTCAGTAAAATGCTCCTGGAGCGTGTTCTAACCAATAGATATGTAACTTACATAGTTTCCCTCACCGTGACAGTCCGTGATCTGAAAACGCTACATACATCACGGATTTGACAAACATTTTTAATGAGTTGTGTACATGTGTATTGCAAAACTTTCTTCCACCATACAAGGCATATGTACACCTAGAAACTTAAACCGTGAGTTCGCAGCTTTTTCCTAATAGCAGTTTCGAAAATCAGGCAGTTTACAAAGGAAAAAGCTTTTGGAGCGTGTTCTACCCAATAGATATGTAAATTAAATGGATTCGCTCACCGTGTAATTCCGTGTTCCGAACACGCTACATGCATCACGGATGCGACAAATATTCACTTCAGAGTTGTTAGCAAGTAGATTACAGCACTTTCATTCACCATACAAGGCTTACTGACACTTTGAAGAATTTTCTCAGATTTCACAGGTTAGTTTTAACCAGTTTTGAAAATGAGGCTGATTTGACCGAAAAATGCTCTTGGAGCGAGTTGTACCCAAAAGATATGTAATTTACCTAGTTTCACTCACCGTGACATTCCGTGTTCTGAACACGTTCCATGCATCACGGATTCAACAAACATTCTTTAATGAGTTGTGAACATGTGTATTATCGAACTTTCATCCACCTTACAATGCATATTTATACATAGAAAGTTTTATTCTGATTTAGTAGATTTCTCCTAATGTCAGTTTCTAAAATCATGCAGTTTTGCAGAAAAATCCTCTTGGATCGAGTTCTACCCAACAGACATGCAATTGACATAGAACCCGTCATCGTGAAATTCTGTGTTCCGAAAAAGCTACATGCATCAAGGATTCGACTAATATTCACTACAGAGTTGTTAGCATAAGGATTACCGAACTTTCATCCACCATAAAAGCCATATGGACACTTTGAAGCATTTTCTCATATTTCGAAAGTTTTTCCTAATACCACTTTTGAAAATGAGACAGATTCGCAGAAAAATCCTCGAGGAGCGAGTAATTCCCAATAGAAATGTAATTTACTTAATTTCCCTCACAGTGACATTCCAATTTCTGAACACGCTACATGCATCAAGGTTTCAACAAACTTTCTCGAATGAGTTGTGAACATGTAGATTACAGAACTTTCATCCACCATACATGACACATTTACACCTAGAAACATTAACTCTGAATTTGCAGGTTTCTCCTCATGCCAGTTTCAAAAATCAGGCCGTTTTCTCAGGGAAAAATTTTTGGAGCGAATTCTAACCAATAGGTGTGTAATTTACATAGACTCCATCGCCGGGAATTTCCGTGACACGATCACGCTACATGCATAACGCTTTCTACAAATATTCACCGCAGATTGGTTTGCATGTGGTTTTACGAACTTCCATCACAATACAAGGCATATTGACCCTTTGAAGCATTTTCTGAGATTTTGCGAATATTATCAAATGCCTGTTTCGAAAATGAGGCAGATTTCCCAGACAAAACTCTTGCCGCGAGTTCTACCGTAGAGACATGTATTTTACATAGATTCACTCACCGTGATATTCTGTGTTCCAAACACGATTCACGTATCTCAGATTTGACAAATATTCACTACAGAGTTGTTAGCATGCGGATTACCAAACTTTCATCCACCATACAAGGCATATTTACACCGAGAATCTATTAATCTGTGTTTGCAGTGTTTTCCTATCTCCAGTTTCGAAAATAAGTTCGATTACTCAGGAAAAATTACTTGGAGTGAATTCTAACCAAGAGAAATATAATTTACATAAATTCCCTGGCCGTGGAATTCCGTGTTCTGAACATGCAACATGCAGAATGGATTCGACAAATATTCACTACAAATTTGTTAGCATGTGGATTACCGAACTTTCATCACAGTACATTGAATATTGATTCTTAGAAGTATTTTCTCAGATTTTGTAGCGTTTTGCAAATGCCAGTTTCAAAAATGACGATGTTTTCACCGAAAAAAACTCTCGGGGCGAGTTCTATCCAATAGAGAAGTAATTTACATTGTTTCAATCAGCGTGAAATTCAACGTTCTGAACACTGTACATGCATCACGGATTAGAAAAAGATTCTTTAATATGTTGTGAAAATGTGGATTACCGAACTTTCTTGCAACATAAAGGCACATTTACACCTACAAATATTGACTCCCGTTTTGCAGCTTTTTCCAAACTTCAGATTCGATAATCATGCAATTTTCGCAGAAACATTCTCTTCTAGCTCGTTCTACTCAATAGAATTGTAATTTACATCGTTTCATTACCGTGAAATTCCGTTTTTCTAAAGCGCTACATGAATCAGGGTTTAAAAAATAATTACTACACTGTTATTAACATGTGGATTACCGGACTTTCATTCACCATTCAAGGCATATTGACACTTAGAAGCATTTTCTCAGATTTCACAGGGATCTCCTAATGGCAGTTTTGAAAATGAGGCACATTTCGCAGAAAAATTCTCTTCAAGCGATTCTACCTAATAGACAAGTAAATTCCATTGTTTCCTTCACTATGACATTCCGTATTCCAAACACGTTACATGCATCACGAATTCGACATTCTTTAATGAGTGTGAGCATGTGGATTACCGAACTTTCATCCACCATACAAGGCATATTTACACCTAGAAATAGTCATTCAGATTTCGCAGGTTTTTCCTAACATCCAGTTTCGAAAATCATGAAATTTTCACAGAAACATTCAATTCAAGCGAGTTCTATCCAGTAGAATTGTTATTTTCAGAGTTTCACTCACCGAGACATTCCGTGTTCCGAAAAAGATATATTCATCACGGCTTTGACAAATGTTATTTAATGACCGTGGGCATGTGGATTACCGATTCTTCAACCACAATACAAGGCATATTTACACCTAGAAACATTTACTTAGGTTTCACAGGTTTTCCAATTGTCAGTTAAGAAAATCAGGCAGTTTTCGCAGAAAAATTCTCTTGGTGCATGTTCTATCCAATAGACATCTCATTTTCATAGATACGGTCACCGTAACATTCTGTGTTCCGAAAACGGTACATGCACCACGGATTCAACCAATATTCACTGCTGAGTCCTTAGCATGTGAATTACACATCTTTAATAACCCATTGAAGACATATTGTCACCTTAAAGCATTTTCTCAGATTTTGCAGCGTTTTCATAACAGCAGTTTCCAAACTGAGGCAGATTTTTCAGTAAAATGCTCCTGGAGCGTGTTCTAACCAATAGATATGTAATTTACTTAGTTTCCCTCACCGTGACAGACCGTGTCCCAAACAAACGTCATACATCATGGATTTGACAAACATTTTTAATGAGTTGTGTACATGTGTATTGCAAAACTTTCTTCCACCATACAAGGCATATGTACACCTAGAAACATAAACCCTGAGTTCGCAGCTTTTTCCTAATAGCAGTTTCGAAAATCAGGCAGTTTACAAAGGAAAAAACTGTTGGAGCGTGTTCTACCCAATAGATATGTAAATTAAATGGATTCGCTCACCATGAAATTCCGTATTCTGAACACGATACATGCATCACGGATGCGACAAATATTCACTTCAGAGTTGTTAGCAAGTAGATTACAGCACTTTCATTCACCATACAAGGCTTACTGACACTTTGAAGAATTTTCTCAGATTTCACAGGTTAGTTTTAACCAGTTTTGAAAATGAGGCAGATTTGGCCGAAAAATGCTCTTGGAGCGAGTTGTACCCAAAAGATTTGTAATTTACCTAGTTTCACTCACCGTGACATTCCGTGTTCTGAACACGTTCCATGCATCATGGATTCAACAAACATTCTTTAATGAGTTGTGAACATGTGTATTATCGAACTTTCATCCACCTTACAATGCATATTTATTCATAGAAAGTTTTATTCTGATTTAGTAGATTTCTCCTAATGTCAGTTTCTAAAATCATGCAGTTTTGCAGAAAAATCCTCTTGGAGCGAGTTCTACCCAATAGACATGCAATTGACATAGAACCCGTCATCGTGAAATTCTGTGTTCCGAAAAAGCTACATGCATCACGGATTCAACAAATATTCACTACAGAGTTGTTAGCATAAGGATTACCGAACTTTCATCCACCATAAAAGCCATATGGACACTTTGAAGCATTTTCTCATATTTCAAAAGTTTTTCCTAATACCACTTTTGAAAATGAGACAGATTCGCAGAAAAATCCTCGTGGAGCGAGTAATTCCCTATAGAAATGTAATTTACTTAATTTCCCTCACAGTGACATTCCAATTTCTGAACACGCTGCATGCATCAAGGTTTCAAAAAACTTTCTCGAATGAGTTGTGAACATGTAGGTTACAGAACTTTCATCCACCATACATGGCATATTTACACCTAGAAACATTAACTCTGAATTTGCAGATATATCCTAATGCCAGTTTCGAAAATCAGGCTGTTTTCTCAGGAAAAAAATTTTGGAGCGAGTTCTACCCTATAGACGTGTAATTTATAAAGATTCCATCGCCGGGAATTTCCGTGATACGGTCACGCTACATGCATAACGCTTTCTACAAATATTCACCACAGATTTATTTGCATGTGGTTTTACGAACTTCCATCACAATACAAGGCATACTGACACTATGAAGCATTTTTTCTGATTTTGCATAGATTTTCAAACGCCAGTTTTGAAAATTTGGCAGATTTCGCAGAAAAAAATTTGGGAGCGAGTTCTACCCAAGAGACATGTATTTTACAAAGATTCGCTCACCGTGATATTCTGTGTTCCAATCACAATTCATGTATCTCGGATTCAAAAAATATTCACTACAGAGTTGTTAGAATGCGGTTTACCTAAGTTTCATCCACCAAACAAGGCATAATTACACCGAGAATCTTTTAATCTGAGTTTGCAGGATTTTCTTAACGCCAGATTCGAAAATCAGGCAGATTTCTCAGGAAGATTCTCTTGGAGTGTTTTCTCACGAAGAGAAATGTAATTTACAATATTCCCTGGCCGTGATATTCCGTGTTCTGAACATGCTACATGATTAATGGTTCAACAAATATTCACTACAGATTTGTTAGCATTAGGATTACCGAAATTTCATCATAATACATTGAATATTGATTCTTAGAAGTATTTTCTCAGATTTTGCAGTGTTTTGCAAATGCCAGTTTCAAAAAAGACGAAGTTTTCGCCGAAAAAATCTCCCAGAGCGAGTTCTACCCAATAGAGAATTAATTTACATTGTTTCAATCACTGGGAAATTCCACATTCTGAACACGGTACATGCATCACGGATTAGAAAAAGATTCTTTAACATGTTGTGAAAACGTTGATTACCAAACTTTCTTGCAACATAAAGGCACATTTACACCTACAAATATTGACTCCCGTTTTGCAGCTTTTTCCAAACTTCAGATTCGATAAGCATGCAATTTTCGCAGAAACATTCCCTTCTAGCTCGTTCTACTCAATAGAATTTTAATTTACATCGTTTCATTACCGTGAAATTTCATTTTTTAAAAGCGCTACATAAATCACGGTTTAAAAAATAATTACTACACTGTTATTAACATGTGGATTACCGGATTTTCATTCACCATTCAAGGCTAATTGACACTTAGAAGCATTTTCTCAGATTTCTCAGGGTTCTCCTAATGGCAGTTTTGAAAATGAGGCTCATTTTGCAGAAAAATTCTCTTCAAACGTATTCTACCCAATAGACATGTAAATTACATTGTTTCTTTCACTATGACATTCCGTATTCCAAACACGTTACATGCATCACGAATTCGAAATTCTTTAATGAGTGTGAGCATGTGGATTACCGAACGTTCATCCACCATACAAGGCATATTTACACCTAGAAGTTGTTATTCTGATTTTGCAGTTTTTTCCTAACATCCAGTTTCGAAAATCATGAAATTTTCGCAGAAGCATTCAATTCAAACGAGTTCTATCCAGTAGAATTGTTATTTTCAGAGTTTCACTCACCGAGACATTCTGTGTTCCGAAAAAGTTACAATTCATCACGGGTTCGACAAACATTATTTAATGACCGTGAGCATGTGGATTACCGATTTTTCAACCACAATAGAATGCATATTTACACCTAGAAACATTTACTTAGATTTCGCAGGTTTCCGTAACGTCAGTTAAGAAAATCAGGCAGTTTTCGCAGAAAAACACTCTTGGTGCATGTTCTATCCAATAGACATCTCATTTTCATAGATACCGTCACCGTAACATATCGTGTTCCGAAAACGGTACATGCACCACGGATTCAACCAATATTCACGGCTGAGATCTTAGCATGTGAATTACACATCTTTAATAACCCATTGAATACATATTCTTACGTTAAATCATTTACTAAGATTTTGCAACGTTTTCAAAACACCAGGTTCCAATCTGAGGCCGATATTTCAGTAAAATGCTCCTGGAGAGTGTTCTAACCAATAGATATCTAATTTACATAGTTTCCCTCACCGTGACAGTCCGTGTTCTGAACACGCTACATACATCACGGATTTGACAAACATTTTTAATGAGATGTGTACATGTGTATTACAGAACTTTCATCCACCATAAAAGGCATATTTACACCGAGAACCTATTAATCTTATTTCGCAAGGTTTTCCTAACGATAGTTTCGAAAATCAGCCCGATTTCTCAGGAAAAATCTCTTGGAGTGATTTCTAACCAAGAGAAATGTAATTTACATAAATTCCCTGGCCGTGAAATTCCATGTTCCGAACATGCTACATGCATAAAGGATTCGACAAATATTCACTATAAATTTGTTATCATGTGGATTACTGAACTTTCATCACAATACATTCAATATTGATTCTTAGAAGTATTTTCTCAGATTTTGCTGCATTTTGCAATTGCCAGTTCCAAAAATGGAGAAGTTTTCACAGAAAAATACTCTCGGAGAGAGTTCTACCCAATAGAGAATTAATTTACATTGTTTCAATCACCGTGAAATTCAACGTTCTGAGGACTGTACATGCATCACAGATTAGAAAAAGATTCTTTAATATGTTGTGAAAATGTGGATTACCAAACTTTCTTGCAAGATAAAGGCACATTTACACCTACAAATATTGACTCCCGTTTTGCAGCTTTTTCCAAACTTCAGATTCGATAATCATGCAATTTTCGCAGAAACATTCTCTTCTAGCTCGTTCTACTCAATAGAATTGCAATTTAGTTCGTTTCATTACCGTGAAATTCCGTTTTCCTAAAGCGCTACATGAATCACGGTTTAAAAAATAATTACTACACTGTTATTAACATGTGGATTACCGGACTTTCATTCACCATTCAAGGCATATTGACACTTAGAAGCATTTTCTCAGATTTCACAGGGTTCTCCTAATGGCAGTTTTGAAAATGAGGCACATTTCGCAGAAAAATCCTCTTCAAGCGAGTTGTACCCAATAGACCTGTAACTCACATTGTTTCCTTCACTATGACATTCCGTATTCCAAACACGTTACATGCATCACGATTTCGACAAACATTCTTTAATGAGTGTGAGCATGTGGATTACCGAACTTTCATCCACCATACAAGGCATATTTACACCTAGAAATAGTCATTCAGATTTCGCAGGTTTTTCCTAACATCCAGTTTCGAAAATCATGAAATTTTCTCAGAAACATTCAATTCAAGCGAGTTCTATCCAGTAGAATTGTTATTTTCAGAGTTTCACTCACCGAGACATTCCGTGTTCCGAAAAAGGTATATTCATCACGGCTTTGACAAATGTTATTTAATGACCGTGGGCATGTGGATTACCGATTCTTCAACCACAATACAAGGCATATTTACACCTAGAAACATTTACTTAGGTTTCACAGGTTTTCCAATTGTCAGTTAAGAAAATCAGGCAGTTTTCGCAGAAAAATTCTCTTGGTGCATGTTCTATCCAATAGACATCTCATTTTCATAGATACGGTCACCGTAACATTCTGTGTTCCGAAAACGGTACATGCACCACGGATTCAACCAATATTCACTGCTGAGTCCTTAGCATGTGAATTACACATCTTTAATAACCCATTGAAGACATATTGTCACCTTAAAGCATTTTCTCAGATTTTGCAGCGTTTTCATAACAGCAGTTTCCAAACTGAGGCAGATTTTTCAGTAAAATGCTCCTGGAGCGTGTTCTAACCAATAGATATGTAATTTACTTAGTTTCCCTCACCGTGACAGACCGTGTCCCAAACAAACGTCATACATCATGGATTTGACAAACATTTTTAATGAGTTGTGTACATGTGTATTGCAAAACTTTCTTCCACCATACAAGGCATATGTACACCTAGAAACATAAACCCTGAGTTCGCAGCTTTTTCCTAATAGCAGTTTCGAAAATCAGGCAGTTTACAAAGGAAAAAACTGTTGGAGCGTGTTCTACCCAATAGATATGTAAATTAAATGGATTCGCTCACCATGAAATTCCGTATTCTGAACACGATACATGCATCACGGATGCGACAAATATTCACTTCAGAGTTGTTAGCAAGTAGATTACAGCACTTTCATTCACCATACAAGGCTTAATGACACTTTGAAGAATTTTCTCAGATTTCACAGGTTAGTTTTAACCAGTTTTGAAAATGAGGCAGATTTGGCCGAAAAATGCTCTTGGAGCGAGTTGTACCCAAAAGATTTGTAATTTACCTAGTTTCACTCACCGTGACATTCCGTGTTCTGAACACGTTCCATGCATCATGGATTCAACAAACATTCTTTAATGAGTTGTGAACATGTGTATTATCGAACTTTCATCCACCTTACAATGCATATTTATACATAGAAAGTTTTATTCTGATTTAGTAGATTTCTCCTAATGTCAGTTTCTAAAATCATGCAGTTTTGCAGAAAAATCCTCTTGGAGCGAGTTCTACCCAATAGACATGCAATTGACATAGAACCCGTCATCGTGAAATTCTGTGTTCCGAAAAAGCTACATGCATCACGGATTCAACAAATATTCACTACAGAGTTGTTAGCATAAGGATTACCGAACTTTCATCCACCATAAAAGCCATATGGACACTTTGAAGCATTTTCTCATATTTCAAAAGTTTTTCCTAATACCACTTTTGAAAATGAGACAGATTCGCAGAAAAATCCTCGTGGAGCGAGTAATTCCCTATAGAAATGTAATTTACTTAATTTCCCTCACAGTGACATTCCAATTTCTGAACACGCTGCATGCATCAAGGTTTCAAAAAACTTTCTCGAATGAGTTGTGAACATGTAGGTTACAGAACTTTCATCCACCATACATGGCATATTTACACCTAGAAACATTAACTCTGAATTTGCAGATATATCCTAATGCCAGTTTCGAAAATCAGGCCGTTTTCTCAGGAAAAAAATTTTGGAGCGAGTTCTACCCTATAGACGTGTAATTTATAAAGATTCCATCGCCGGGAATTTCCGTGATACGGTCACGCTACATGCATAACGCTTTCTACAAATATTCACCACAGATTTATTTGCATGTGGTTTTACGAACTTCCATCACAATACAAGGCATACTGACACTATGAAGCATTTTTTCTGATTTTGCATAGATTTTCAAACGCCAGTTTTGAAAATTTGGCAGATTTCGCAGAAAAAAATTTGGGAGCGAGTTCTACCCAAGAGACATGTATTTTACAAAGATTCGCTCACCGTGATATTCTGTGTTCCAAACACAATTCATGTATCTCGGATTCAAAAAATATTCACTACAGAGTTGTTAGAATGCGGTTTACCTAAGTTTCATCCACCAAACAAGGCATAATTACACCGAGAATCTTTTAATCTGAGTTTGCAGGATTTTCTTAACGCCAGATTCGAAAATCAGGCAGATTTCTCAGGAAGATTCTCTTGGAGTGTTTTCTCACGAAGAGAAATGTAATTTACAATATTCGCTGGCCGTGATATTCCGTGTTCTGAACATGCTACATGATTAATGGTTCAACAAATATTCACTACAGATTTGTTAGCATTAGGATTACCGAAATTTCATCATAATACATTGAATATTGATTCTTAGAAGTATTTTCTCAGATTTTGCAGTGTTTTGCAAATGCCAGTTTCAAAAAAGACGAAGTTTTCGCCGAAAAAATCTCCCAGAGCGAGTTCTACCCAATAGAGAATTAATTTACATTGTTTCAATCACTGGGAAATTCCACATTCTGAACACGGTACATGCATCACGGATTAGAAAAAGATTCTTTAACATGTTGTGAAAACGTTGATTACCAAACTTTCTTGCAACATAAAGGCACATTTACACCTACAAATATTGACTCCCGTTTTGCAGCTTTTTCCAAACTTCAGATTCGATAAGCATGCAATTTTCGCAGAAACATTCCCTTCTAGCTCGTTCTACTCAATAGAATTTTAATTTACATCGTTTCATTACCGTGAAATTTCATTTTTTAAAAGCGCTACATAAATCACGGTTTAAAAAATAATTACTACACTGTTATTAACATGTGGATTACCGGATTTTCATTCACCATTCAAGGCTAATTGACACTTAGAAGCATTTTCTCAGATTTCTCAGGGTTCTCCTAATGGCAGTTTTGAAAATGAGGCTCATTTTGCAGAAAAATTCTCTTCAAACGTATTCTACCCAATAGACATGTAAATTACATTGTTTCTTTCACTATGACATTCCGTATTCCAAACACGTTACATGCATCACGAATTCGAAATTCTTTAATGAGTGTGAGCATGTGGATTACCGAACGTTCATCCACCATACAAGGCATATTTACACCTAGAAGTTGTTATTCTGATTTTGCAGTTTTTTCCTAACATCCAGTTTCGAAAATCATGAAATTTTCGCAGAAGCATTCAATTCAAACGAGTTCTATCCAGTAGAATTGTTATTTTCAGAGTTTCACTCACCGAGACATTCTGTGTTCCGAAAAAGTTACAATTCATCACGGGTTCGACAAACATTATTTAATGACCGTGAGCATGTGGATTACCGATTTTTCAACCACAATAGAATGCATATTTACACCTAGAAACATTTACTTAGATTTCGCAGGTTTCCGTAACGTCAGTTAAGAAAATCAGGCAGTTTTCGCAGAAAAACACTCTTGGTGCATGTTCTATCCAATAGACATCTCATTTTCATAGATACCGTCACCGTAACATATCGTGTTCCGAAAACGGTACATGCACCACGGATTCAACCAATATTCACGGCTGAGATCTTAGCATGTGAATTACACATCTTTAATAACCCATTGAATACATATTCTTACGTTAAATCATTTACTAAGATTTTGCAACGTTTTCAAAACACCAGGTTCCAATCTGAGGCCGATATTTCAGTAAAATGCTCCTGGAGAGTGTTCTAACCAATAGATATCTAATTTACATAGTTTCCCTCACCGTGACAGTCCGTGTTCTGAACACGCTACATACATCACGGATTTGACAAACATTTTTAATGAGATGTGTACATGTGTATTACAGAACTTTCATCCACCATAAAAGGCATATTTACACCGAGAACCTATTAATCTTATTTCGCAAGGTTTTCCTAACGATAGTTTCGAAAATCAGCCCGATTTCTCAGGAAAAATCTCTTGGAGTGATTTCTAACCAAGAGAAATGTAATTTACATAAATTCCCTGGCCGTGAAATTCCATGTTCCGAACATGCTACATGCATAAAGGATTCGACAAATATTCACTATAAATTTGTTATCATGTGGATTACTGAACTTTCATCACAATACATTCAATATTGATTCTTAGAAGTATTTTCTCAGATTTTGCTGCATTTTGCAATTGCCAGTTCCAAAAATGGAGAAGTTTTCACAGAAAAATACTCTCGGAGCGAGTTCTACCCAATAGAGAATTAATTTACATTGTTTCAATCACTGGGAAATTCCACATTCTGAACACGGTACATGCATCACGGATTAGAAAAAGATTCTTTAACATGTTGTGAAAACGTTGTTACCAAACTTTCTTGCAACATAAAGGCACATTTACACCTACAAATATTGACTCCCGTTTTGCAGCTTTTTCCAAACTTCAGATTCGATAAGCATGCAATTTTCGCAGAAACATTCCCTTCTAGCTCGTTCTACTCAATAGAATTTTAATTTACATCGTTTCATTACCGTGAAATTTCATTTTTTAAAAGCGCTACATAAATCACGGTTTAAAAAATAATTACTACACTGTTATTAACATGTGGATTACCGGATTTTCATTCACCATTCAAGGCTAATTGACACTTAGAAGCATTTTCTCAGATTTCTCAGGGTTCTCCTAATGGCAGTTTTGAAAATGAGGCTCATTTTGCAGAAAAATTCTCTTCAAACGTATTCTACCCAATAGACATGTAAATTACATTGTTTCTTTCACTATGACATTCCGTATTCCAAACACGTTACATGCATCACGAATTCGAAATTCTTTAATGAGTGTGAGCATGTGGATTACCGAACGTTCATCCACCATACAAGGCATATTTACACCTAGAAGTTGTTATTCTGATTTTGCAGTTTTTTCCTAACATCCAGTTTCGAAAATCATGAAATTTTCGCAGAAACATTCAATTCAAACGAGTTCTATCCAGTAGAATTGTTATTTTCAGAGTTTCACTCACCGAGACATTCTGTGTTCCGAAAAAGTTACAATTCATCACGGGTTCGACAAACATTATTTAATGACCGTGAGTATGTGGATTACCGATTTTTCAACCACAATAGAATGCATATTTACACCTAGAAACATTTACTTAGATTTCGCAGGTTTCCGTAACGTCAGTTAAGAAAATCAGGCAGTTTTCGCAGAAAAACACTCTTGGTGCATGTTCTATCCAATAGACATCTCATTTTCATAGATACCGTCACCGTAACATATCGTGTTCCGAAAACGGTACATGCACCACGGATTCAACCAATATTCACGGCTGAGATCTTAGCATGTGAATTACACATCTTTAATAACCCATTGAATACATATTCTTACGTTAAATCATTTACTAAGATTTTGCAACGTTTTCAAAACACCAGGTTCCAATCTGAGGCCGATATTTCAGTAAAATGCTCCTGGAGAGTGTTCTAACCAATAGATATCTAATTTACATAGTTTCCCTCACCGTGACAGTCCGTGTTCTGAACACGCTACATACATCACGGATTTGACAAACATTTTTAATGAGATGTGTACATGTGTATTACAGAACTTTCATCCACCATAAAAGGCATATTTACACCGAGAACCTATTAATCTTATTTCGCAAGGTTTTCCTAACGATAGTTTCGAAAATCAGCCCGATTTCTCAGGAAAAATCTCTTGGAGTGATTTCTAACCAAGAGAAATGTAATTTACATAAATTCCCTGGCCGTGAAATTCCATGTTCCGAACATGCTACATGCATAAAGGATTCGACAAATATTCACTATAAATTTGTTATCATGTGGATTACTGAACTTTCATCACAATACATTCAATATTGATTCTTAGAAGTATTTTCTCAGATTTTGCTGCGTTTTGCAATTGCCAGTTCCAAAAATGGAGAAGTTTTCACAGAAAAATACTCTCGGAGAGAGTTCTACCCAATAGAGAATTAATTTACATTGTTTCAATCACCGTGAAATTCAACGTTCTGAGGACTGTACATGCATCACAGATTAGAAAAAGATTCTTTAATATGTTGTGAAAATGTGGATTACCAAACTTTCTTGCAAGATAAAGGCACATTTACACCTACAAATATTGACTCCCGTTTTGCAGCTTTTTCCAAACTTCAGATTCGATAATCATGCAATTTTCGCAGAAACATTCTCTTCTAGCTCGTTCTACTCAATAGAATTGCAATTTAGTTCGTTTCATTACCGTGAAATTCCGTTTTCCTAAAGCGCTACATGAATCACGGTTTAAAAAATAATTACTACACTGTTATTAACATGTGGATTACCGGACTTTCATTCACCATTCAAGGCATATTGACACTTAGAAGCATTTTCTCAGATTTCACAGGGTTCTCCTAATGGCAGTTTTGAAAATGAGGCACATTTCGCAGAAAAATCCTCTTCAAGCGAGTTGTACCCAATAGACCTGTAACTCACATTGTTTCCTTCACTATGACATTCCGTATTCCAAACACGTTACATGCATCACGATTTCGACAAACATTCTTTAATGAGTGTGAGCATGTGGATTACCGAACTTTCATCCACCATACAAGGCATATTTACACCTAGAAGTTTTTACTCTGATTTCGCAGTTTTTTCCTAACATCCAGTTTCGAAAATCATGAAATTTTCGCAGAAACATTCAATTCAAGCGAGTTCTATCCAGTAGAATTGTTATTTTCAGAGTTTCAATCACCGAGACATTACGTGATCCAAAAAAGTTACAATTCATCACGGCTTCGACAAACATTATTTAATGACCGTGAGCATGTGGATTACCGATTTTTCAACCACAATATAAGGCATATTTACACCTAGAAATATTTATTTTGATTTCGCAGGTTTCCGTAACGTCAGTTATGAAAATCAGGCAGTTTTCGCAGAAAAACTCACTTGGTGCATGTTCTACCCAATAGACATCTCATTTTCATAGATACCGTCATCGTAAAATAACGTGTTCCGAAAACGGTACATGCACCACGGATTCAACCATATTCACGGCTGAGTTCTTAGTATGTGAATTACACATCTTTAATAACCCATTGAAGACATATTCTTACGTTAAATCATTTACTAAGATTTTGCAACGTTTTCATAACACCAGGTTCCAAACTGAGGCAGATATTTCAGTAAAATGCTCCTGGAGTGAATATGTACAATTAGAAACATTAACTCTGAGTTTGCAGCTTTTTCCTAGTAGCAGTTTCGAAAATCAGGCAGTTTACAAAGGAAAAAACTGTTGGAGCGTGTTCTACCCAATAGATATGTAAATAACATGGATTCGCTCACCGTGAAATTCTGTGTTCGTAACAACCTACATGCAGAAATGTTCGACAAAAATACAGTACAGAGTTGTTTGCATGAGGATTACAGGACTTTCATCAAAATACAAGGCATATTGATGCTTTGAAGCATTTTCTCTGATTTTGCAGAGCTTTCCAAACGCCAGTTTCCAAAATGAGGCAGATTTCACGGCAAAAACCTCTTGGAGCGGGTCTAACCAATAGACGTGTAATTTACATGGATTCACTCACCGTGAAATTCCGTGTTCTGAACACGCTACATGCATCACGGATCGACAAATATTCTCTACAGAGTTGTTAGCAAGTAGATTACAGCACTTTCATCCACCATACAAAGCTTACTGACACTTTGAAGAATTTTCTCAGATTTCACAGGTTAGTTTTAACGCCAGTTTTGAAAATGAGGCAGTTTTGGCCGAAAAATGCTCTTGGAGCGAGTTGTACCCAAAAGATATGTAATTTACCTAGTTTCACTCACCGTGACATTCCGTGTTCTGAACACCTTTCATTCATCATGGATTCAACAAACATTCTTTAATGAGTTGTGAACATGTGTATTACCGAACTTTCATCCACCTTACAATGCATATTTATACGTAGAAAGTTTTATTCTGATTTAGTAGTTTTCTCCTAATGTCAGTTTGTAAAATCATGCAGTTTTTGCAGAAAAATCCTCTTGGAGCGAGTACTACACAATAGATATGCAATTTACATAGAACCCATCATCGTGAAATTCCGTGTTCCGAAAAAGCTACATGCATCACGGATTTGACAAATATTCACTACAGAGTTGTTAGCATAAGGATTATCAAACTTTCATCCACCATAAAAGCCATATTGTCACCTTGAAGCATTTTTTCATATTTCAAAAGATTTTCCTAATGCCAGTTTTGAAAATGAGGCAGTTTCGCAGAAAAATTCTCATGGAGCGATTACTTCCCAATAGAAATATAATTTACATAATTTCCCTCACAATGACATTCCATTTTCTTAACACGCTACATGCATAAAAGTTTCAACAAACTTTCTCGAATGGGTTGTGAACATGTAGATTACAGAACTTTCATCCACCATACATGGCATATTTACACCTAGAAACATTAACTCTGAATTTGCAGCTTTTTCCTAATGCCAGTTTCAAAAATCAGGCAATTTTCTCAGGAAAAATTTTGGAGCGAGTACTACCCTATAGACGTGTAATTTACATAGATTCCATCGCCGGGGGTTTCCGTGATACGATCACGTTACATGCATACGCTTTCTACAAATATTCACCACAGAATTGATTGCATGTGGTTTTATGAACTTCCATCACAATACAAGGCATATTGACACTATGAAGCATTTTTTATGATTTTCCAGAAATTTTCAAACGCCAGTTTTGAAAATGAGGCAGATTTCACAGAAAAATCTCTGGGAGCGTGTTCTAACCAAGAGACATGTATTTTACATAGATTCGCTCACCGTGATATTCTGTGTTCCAAACACACTTCCTGTATCTCGAATTCGACAAATATTCACTACAGAGTTGTGAGCATGCATATTACTGAACTTTCATCCACCAAACAAGGCATATTTACGCTGAGAATCTATTAATCTGAGTTCGCAGGGTTTTCTTAATGCCAGATTCGAAAATCAGGCAAATTTCTCAGGAAAATTTTCTTGGAGTGATTTCTCATGAAGAGAAATGTAATTTACATAAATTCCCTGGTCGTGAAATTCCATTTTCTGAATCTGCTACATGATTAATTGTTCGACAAATATTCACTACACATTTGTTAGCATGTGGATTACCGAAATTTCATCACAATACATTGAATATTGATACTTAAAAATATTTTCTCAGATTTGGCAGCGTTTTCCAAACGCCAGTTTCAAAAATGAAGCAGTTTTCGCAGAAAAATTCTCTTGGAGCGAGTTCTACCCAATAGAGAAGTAATTTACATTGTTTCAATCACCGTGAAATTCCATGTTCCGAACACGGTACATGCGTCACGGATTAGAAAAAGATTCTTTAATATGTTGTGAAAATGTGGGTTACCGAACTTTCTTCCAACTTAAAGGCATATTTACACCTACAAATATTTACTGTCACTTTGCAGTTTTTCCAAAGTTCAGATTCGATAATCATGCAATTTTCGCAGAAAAATTCTATTCTAGCTAGTTCTACCCAATAGAATTGTAATTTACATTGTTTCATTACAGAGAAAATCCGATTTCCAATAGCGCTACATGATTCACAGTTTGAAAAATAATTACTACACTGTTATTAACATGTGGATTACCAGACTTTCATTCACCATTCAAGGCATATTTACACTTAGAAGCATTGTCTCAGATTTCACAGTGTTCTCCTAATGGCACTTTTGATAATGAGGCACAATTCACAGAAAAATACTCTTCAAGCGAGTTCTAACAAATAGACATGTAAATTACACTGTTTCCTTCACTATGACATTCCGTATTCCGAACACGTTACATGCATCATGAAATCGACAAACATTCTTTAATGAGTGTTAGCATGTGTATTACTGAACTTTCATCCACGATACAAGGCATATTTACATTAGAAACATTTACTTAGATTTTGCAGCATTTTCATAACGTCAGTTATGCAAATCTGGCAGTTTTCAAAGAAAAAAATGTTGGAGAGTGTTCTACCCAATAGATATGTAAATTACATAAATTCCCTCGCTGTTAAATTACGTGTCTTGAACACGCTAAATGCAGAAAGAATTTGACAAAAATACACTACAGGGTATTTTGCATGTGGATTACAGGACTTTCATCACAATACAAGGCATATTGATGCTTAGAAGCATTTTCTCTGATTTCACAGAGCTTTCCAAACGCCAGTTTCGAAAATGAGGCAGATTTCCTGGAAAAAAACTCTTGGAGTGCGTTCTCACCAATAGACCTGTAAATTACATGGATTCACTCAGCGTGAAATTCCGTGTTCCGAACACGATACATGCCTCTCGGATTCGACACTTATTCACTACAGAGTTGTTAGCAAGTGGATTACAGCACTATCATCCACCATACAAGGCTTAATGATACTTTGAATAATTTTCTCACTTTTCACAGGTTAGATTTAACACCAGATTTGAAAATGAGGCAGATTTGTCAGAAAAATGCTCTTGGAGCGAGTTGTACCCAAAAGATATGTAATTTACCTAGTTTCACTCACCGTGACATTCTGTGTTCTGAACACGTTCCACGCATCACGGATTCAACAAACATTCTTTAATGAGTTGTGAACATGTGTATTACCGAACTTTCATCCACCTTACAATGCATATTTATACATAGAAAGTTTTATTCTGATTTAGTAGATTTCTCCTAATGTCAGTTTCTAAAATCCTGCAGTTTTTCAGGAAAAATCCTCTTGGAGCGAGTTCTACCCGATAGATATGCAATTGACATAGAACCCGTCATCGTAAAATTCCGTGTTCCGAAAAAGCTACATGCATCACGGATTCGACAAATATTCACTACAGAGTTGTTAGCATAAGGATTACCGAACTTTCATCCACCATAAAAGCCATATTGACACTTTGAAGCATTTTCTCATATTTCGAAAGTTTTTCCTAATACCACTTTTGAAAATGAGACAGATTCGCAGAAAAATCCTCGTGGAGCGAGTAATTCCCTATAGAAATGTAATTTACTTAATTTCCCTCACAGTGACATTCCAATTTCTGAACACGCTGCATGCATCAAGGTTTCAAAAAACTTTCTCGAATGAGTTGTGAACATGTAGGTTACAGAACTTTCATCCACCATACATGGCATATTTACACCTAGAAACATTAACTCTGAATTTGCAGATATATCCTAATGCCAGTTTCGAAAATCAGGCCGTTTTCTCAGGAAAAAATTTTGGAGCGAGTTCTTCCCTATAGACGTGTAATTTACATAGATTCCATCGCCGGGAATTTCCGTGATACGGTCACGCTACATGCATAACGCTTTCTACAAATATTCACCACAGATTTGTTTGCATGTGGTTTTACGAACTTCCATCACAATACAAGGCATACTGACACTATGAAGCATTTTTTCTGATTTTGCATAGATTTTCAAACGCCAGTTTTGAAAATTTGGCAGATTTCGCAGAAAAAAATTTGGGAGCGAGTTCTACCCAAGAGACATGTATTTTACAAAGATTCGCTCACCGTGATATTCTGTGTTCCAAACACAATTCATGTATCTCGGATTCAAAAAATATTCACTACAGAGTTGTTAGAATGCGGTTTACCTAAGTTTCATCCACCAAACAAGGCATAATTACACCGAGAATCTTTTAATCTGAGTTTGCAGGATTTTCTTAACGCCAGATTCGAAAATCAGGCAGATTTCTCAGGAAGATTCTCTTGGAGTGTTTTCTCACGAAGAGAAATGTAATTTACAATATTCCCTGGCCGTGATATTCCGTGTTCTGAACATGCTACATGATTAATGGTTCAACAAATATTCACTACAGATTTGTTAGCATTAGGATTACCGAAATTTCATCATAATACATTGAATATTGATTCTTAGAAGTATTTTCTCAGATTTTGCAGTGTTTTGCAAATGCCAGTTTCAAAAAAGACGAAGTTTTCGCTGAAAAAATCTCCCAGAGCGAGTTCTACCCAATAGAGAATTAATTTACATTGTTTCAATCACTGGGAAATTCCACATTCTGAACACGGTACATGCATCACGGATTAGAAAAAGATTCTTTAACATGTTGTGAAAACGTTGTTACCAAACTTTCTTGCAACATAAAGGCACATTTACACCTACAAATATTGACTCCCGTTTTGCAGCTTTTTCCAAACTTCAGATTCGATAAGCATGCAATTTTCGCAGAAACATTCCCTTCTAGCTCGTTCTACTCAATAGAATTTTAATTTACATCGTTTCATTACCGTGAAATTTCATTTTTTAAAAGCGCTACATAAATCACGGTTTAAAAAATAATTACTACACTGTTATTAACATGTGGATTACCGGATTTTCATTCACCATTCAAGGCTAATTGACACTTAGAAGCATTTTCTCAGATTTCTCAGGGTTCTCCTAATGGCAGTTTTGAAAATGAGGCTCATTTTGCAGAAAAATTCTCTTCAAACGTATTCTACCCAATAGACATGTAAATTACATTGTTTCTTTCACTATGACATTCCGTATTCCAAACACGTTACATGCATCACGAATTCGAAATTCTTTAATGAGTGTGAGCATGTGGATTACCGAACGTTCATCCACCATACAAGGCATATTTACACCTAGAAGTTGTTATTCTGATTTTGCAGTTTTTTCCTAACATCCAGTTTCAAAAATCATGAAATTTTCGCAGAAACATTCAATTCAAACGAGTTCTATCCAGTAGAATTGTTATTTTCAGAGTTTCACTCACCGAGACATTCTGTGTTCCGAAAAAGTTACAATTCATCACGGGTTCGACAAACATTATTTAATGACCGTGAGCATGTGGATTACCGATTTTTCAACCACAATAGAATGCATATTTACACCTAGAAACATTTACTTAGATTTCGCAGGTTTCCGTAACGTCAGTTAAGAAAATCAGGCAGTTTTCGCAGAAAAACACTCTTGGTGCATGTTCTATCCAATAGACATCTCATTTTCATAGATACCGTCACCGTAACATATCGTGTTCCGAAAACGGTACATGCACCACGGATTCAACCAATATTCACGGCTGAGATCTTAGCATGTGAATTACACATCTTTAATAACCCATTGAATACATATTCTTACGTTAAATCATTTACTAAGATTTTGCAACGTTTTCAAAACACCAGGTTCCAATCTGAGGCCGATATTTCAGTAAAATGCTCCTGGAGAGTGTTCTAACCAATAGATATCTAATTTACATAGTTTCCCTCACCGTGACAGTCCGTGTTCTGAACACGCTACATACATCACGGATTTGACAAACATTTTTAATGAGATGTGTACATGTGTATTACAGAACTTTCATCCACCATAAAAGGCATATTTACACCGAGAACCTATTAATCTTATTTCGCAAGGTTTTCCTAACGATAGTTTCGAAAATCAGCCCGATTTCTCAGGAAAAATCTCTTGGAGTGATTTCTAACCAAGAGAAATGTAATTTACATAAATTCCCTGGCCGTGAAATTCCATGTTCCGAACATGCTACATGCATAAAGGATTCGACAAATATTCACTATAAATTTGTTATCATGTGGATTACTGAACTTTCATCACAATACATTCAATATTGATTCTTAGAAGTATTTTCTCAGATTTTGCTGCATTTTGCAATTGCCAGTTCCAAAAATGGAGAAGTTTTCACAGAAAAATACTCTCGGAGAGAGTTCTACCCAATAGAGAATTAATTTACATTGTTTCAATCACCGTGAAATTCAACGTTCTGAGGACTGTACATGCATCACAGATTAGAAAAAGATTCTTTAATATGTTGTGAAAATGTGGATTACCAAACTTTCTTGCAAGATAAAGGCACATTTACACCTACAAATATTGACTCCCGTTTTGCAGCTTTTTCCAAACTTCAGATTCGATAATCATGCAATTTTCGCAGAAACATTCTCTTCTAGCTCGTTCTACTCAATAGAATTGCAATTTAGTTCGTTTCATTACCGTGAAATTCCGTTTTCCTAAAGCGCTACATGAATCACGGTTTAAAAAATAATTACTACACTGTTATTAACATGTGGATTACCGGACTTTCATTCACCATTCAAGGCATATTGACACTTAGAAGCATTTTCTCAGATTTCACAGGGTTCTCCTAATGGCAGTTTTGAAAATGAGGCACATTTCGCAGAAAAATCCTCTTCAAGCGAGTTGTACCCAATAGACCTGTAACTCACATTGTTTCCTTCACTATGACATTCCGTATTCCAAACACGTTACATGCATCACGATTTCGACAAACATTCTTTAATGAGTGTGAGCATGTGGATTACCGAACTTTCATCCACCATACAAGGCATATTTACACCTAGAAGTTTTTACTCTGATTTCGCAGTTTTTTCCTAACATCCAGTTTCGAAAATCATGAAATTTTCGCAGAAACATTCAATTCAAGCGAGTTCTATCCAGTAGAATTGTTATTTTCAGAGTTTCAATCACCGAGACATTACGTGATCCAAAAAAGTTACAATTCATCACGGCTTCGACAAACATTATTTAATGACCGTGAGCATGTGGATTACCGATTTTTCAACCACAATATAAGGCATATTTACACCTAGAAATATTTATTTTGATTTCGCAGGTTTCCGTAACGTCAGTTATGAAAATCAGGCAGTTTTCGCAGAAAAACTCACTTGGTGCATGTTCTACCCAATAGACATCTCATTTTCATAGATACCGTCATCGTAAAATAACGTGTTCCGAAAACGGTACATGCACCACGGATTCAACCATATTCACGGCTGAGTTCTTAGTATGTGAATTACACATCTTTAATAACCCATTGAAGACATATTCTTACGTTAAATCATTTACTAAGATTTTGCAACGTTTTCATAACACCAGGTTCCAAACTGAGGCAGATATTTCAGTAAAATGCTCCTGGAGTGAATATGTACAATTAGAAACATTAACTCTGAGTTTGCAGCTTTTTCCTAGTAGCAGTTTCGAAAATCAGGCAGTTTACAAAGGAAAAAACTGTTGGAGCGTGTTCTACCCAATAGATATGTAAATAACATGGATTCGCTCACCGTGAAATTCTGTGTTCGTAACAACCTACATGCAGAAATGTTCGACAAAAATACAGTACAGAGTTGTTTGCATGAGGATTACAGGACTTTCATCAAAATACAAGGCATATTGATGCTTTGAAGCATTTTCTCTGATTTTGCAGAGCTTTCCAAACGCCAGTTTCCAAAATGAGGCAGATTTCACGGCAAAAACCTCTTGGAGCGGGTCTAACCAATAGACGTGTAATTTACATGGATTCACTCACCGTGAAATTCCGTGTTCCGAACACGCTACATGCATCACGGATCGACAAATATTCTCTACAGAGTTGTTAGCAAGTAGATTACAGCACTTTCATCCACCATACAAAGCTTACTGACACTTTGAAGAATTTTCTCAGATTTCACAGGTTAGTTTTAACGCCAGTTTTGAAAATGAGGCAGTTTTGGCCGAAAAATGCTCTTGGAGCGAGTTGTACCCAAAAGATATGTAATTTACCTAGTTTCACTCACCGTGACATTCCGTGTTCTGAACACCTTTCATTCATCATGGATTCAACAAACATTCTTTAATGAGTTGTGAACATGTGTATTACCGAACTTTCATCCACCTTACAATGCATATTTATACGTAGAAAGTTTTATTCTGATTTAGTAGTTTTCTCCTAATGTCAGTTTGTAAAATCATGCAGTTTTTGCAGAAAAATCCTCTTGGAGCGAGTACTACACAATAGATATGCAATTTACATAGAACCCATCATCGTGAAATTCCGTGTTCCGAAAAAGCTACATGCATCACGGATTTGACAAATATTCACTACAGAGTTGTTAGCATAAGGATTATCAAACTTTCATCCACCATAAAAGCCATATTGTCACCTTGAAGCATTTTTTCATATTTCAAAAGATTTTCCTAATGCCAGTTTTGAAAATGAGGCAGTTTCGCAGAAAAATTCTCATGGAGCGATTACTTCCCAATAGAAATATAATTTACATAATTTCCCTCACAATGACATTCCATTTTCTTAACACGCTACATGCATAAAAGTTTCAACAAACTTTCTCGAATGGGTTGTGAACATGTAGATTACAGAACTTTCATCCACCATACATGGCATATTTACACCTAGAAACATTAACTCTGAATTTGCAGCTTTTTCCTAATGCCAGTTTCAAAAATCAGGCAATTTTCTCAGGAAAAATTTTGGAGCGAGTACTACCCTATAGACGTGTAATTTACATAGATTCCATCGCCGGGGGTTTCCGTGATACGATCACGTTACATGCATACGCTTTCTACAAATATTCACCACAGAATTGATTGCATGTGGTTTTATGAACTTCCATCACAATACAAGGCATATTGACACTATGAAGCATTTTTTATGATTTTCCAGAAATTTTCAAACGCCAGTTTTGAAAATGAGGCAGATTTCACAGAAAAATCTCTGGGAGCGTGTTCTAACCAAGAGACATGTATTTTACATAGATTCGCTCACCGTGATATTCTGTGTTCCAAACACACTTCCTGTATCTCGAATTCGACAAATATTCACTACAGAGTTGTGAGCATGCATATTACTGAACTTTCATCCACCAAACAAGGCATATTTACGCTGAGAATCTATTAATCTGAGTTCGCAGGGTTTTCTTAATGCCAGATTCGAAAATCAGGCAAATTTCTCAGGAAAATTTTCTTGGAGTGATTTCTCATGAAGAGAAATGTAATTTACATAAATTCCCTGGTCGTGAAATTCCATTTTCTGAATCTGCTACATGATTAATTGTTCGACAAATATTCACTACACATTTGTTAACATGTGGATTACCGAAATTTCATCACAATACATTGAATATTGATACTTAAAAATATTTTCTCAGATTTGGCAGCGTTTTCCAAACGCCAGTTTCAAAAATGAAGCAGTTTTCGCAGAAAAATTCTCTTGGAGCGAGTTCTACCCAATAGAGAAGTAATTTACATTGTTTCAATCACCGTGAAATTCCATGTTCCGAACACGGTACATGCGTCACGGATTAGAAAAAGATTCTTTAATATGTTGTGAAAATGTGGGTTACCGAACTTTCTTCCAACTTAAAGGCATATTTACACCTACAAATATTTACTGTCACTTTGCAGTTTTTCCAAAGTTCAGATTCGATAATCATGCAATTTTCGCAGAAAAATTCTATTCTAGCTAGTTCTACCCAATAGAATTGTAATTTACATTGTTTCATTACAGAGAAATTCCGATTTCCAATAGCGCTACATGATTCACAGTTTGAAAAATAATTACTACACTGTTATTAACATGTGGATTACCAGACTTTCATTCACCATTCAAGGCATATTTACACTTAGAAGCATTGTCTCAGATTTCACAGTGTTCTCCTAATGGCACTTTTGATAATGAGGCACAATTCACAGAAAAATACTCTTCAAGCGAGTTCTAACAAATAGACATGTAAATTACACTGTTTCCTTCACTATGACATTCCGTATTCCGAACACGTTACATGCATCATGAAATCGACAAACATTCTTTAATGAGTGTTAGCATGTGTATTACTGAACTTTCATCCACGATACAAGGCATATTTACATTAGAAACATTTACTTAGATTTTGCAGCATTTTCATAACGTCAGTTATGCAAATCTGGCAGTTTTCAAAGAAAAAAATGTTGGAGAGTGTTCTACCCAATAGATATGTAAATTACATAAATTCCCTCGCTGTTAAATTACGTGTCTTGAACACGCTAAATGCAGAAAGAATTTGACAAAAATACACTACAGGGTATTTTGCATGTGGATTACAGGACTTTCATCACAATACAAGGCATATTGATGCTTAGAAGCATTTTCTCTGATTTCACAGAGCTTTCCAAACGCCAGTTTCGAAAATGAGGCAGATTTCCTGGAAAAAAACTCTTGGAGTGCGTTCTCACCAATAGACCTGTAAATTACATGGATTCACTCAGCGTGAAATTCTGTGTTCCGAACACGATACATGCCTCTCGGATTCGACACTTATTCACTACAGAGTTGTTAGCAAGTGGATTACAGCACTATCATCCACCATACAAGGCTTAATGATACTTTGAATAATTTTCTCACTTTTCACAGGTTAGATTTAACACCAGATTTGAAAATGAGGCAGATTTGTCAGAAAAATGCTCTTGGAGCGAGTTGTACCCAAAAGATATGTAATTTACCTAGTTTCACTCACCGTGACATTCTGTGTTCTGAACACGTTCCACGCATCACGGATTCAACAAACATTCTTTAATGAGTTGTGAACATGTGTATTACCGAACTTTCATCCACCTTACAATGCATATTTATACATAGAAAGTTTTATTCTGATTTAGTAGATTTCTCCTAATGTCAGTTTCTAAAATCCTGCAGTTTTTCAGGAAAAATCCTCTTGGAGCGAGTTCTACCCGATAGATATGCAATTGACATAGAACCCGTCATCGTAAAATTCCGTGTTCCGAAAAAGCTACATGCATCACGGATTCGACAAATATTCACTACAGAGTTGTTAGCATAAGGATTACCGAACTTTCATCCACCATAAAAGCCATATTGACACTTTGAAGCATTTTCTCATATTTCGAAAGTTTTTCCTAATACCACTTTTGAAAATGAGACAGATTCGCAGAAAAATCCTCGTGGAGCGAGTAATTCCCTATAGAAATGTAATTTACTTAATTTCCCTCACAGTGACATTCCAATTTCTGAACACGCTGCATGCATCAAGGTTTCAAAAAACTTTCTCGAATGAGTTGTGAACATGTAGGTTACAGAACTTTCATCCACCATACATGGCATATTTACACCTAGAAACATTAACTCTGAATTTGCAGATATATCCTAATGCCAGTTTCAAAAATCAGGCCGTTTTCTCAGGAAAAAATTTTGGAGCGAGTTCTACCCTATAGACGTGTAATTTATAAAGATTCCATCGCCGGGAATTTCCGTGATACGGTCACGCTACATGCATAACGCTTTCTACAAATATTCACCACAGATTTGTTTGCATGTGGTTTTACGAACTTCCATCACAATACAAGGCATACTGACACTATGAAGCATTTTTTCTGATTTTGCATAGATTTTCAAACGCCAGTTTTGAAAATTTGGCAGATTTCGCAGAAAAAAATTTGGGAGCGAGTTCTACCCAAGAGACATGTATTTTACAAAGATTCGCTCACCGTGATATTCTGTGTTCCAAACACAATTCATGTATCTCGGATTCAAAAAATATTCACTACAGAGTTGTTAGAATGCGGTTTACCTAAGTTTCATCCACCAAACAAGGCATAATTACACCGAGAATCTTTTAATCTGAGTTTGCAGGATTTTCTTAACGCCAGATTCGAAAATCAGGCAGATTTCTCAGGAAGATTCTCTTGGAGTGTTTTCTCACGAAGAGAAATGTAATTTACAATATTCCCTGGCCGTGATATTCCGTGTTCTGAACATGCTACATGATTAATGGTTCAACAAATATTCACTACAGATTTGTTAGCATTAGGATTACCGAAATTTCATCATAATACATTGAATATTGATTCTTAGAAGTATTTTCTCAGATTTTGCAGTGTTTTGCAAATGCCAGTTTCAAAAAAGACGAAGTTTTCGCTGAAAAAATCTCCCAGAGCGAGTTCTACCCAATAGAGAATTAATTTACATTGTTTCAATCACTGGGAAATTCCACATTCTGAACACGGTACATGCATCACGGATTAGAAAAAGATTCTTTAACATGTTGTGAAAACGTTGTTACCAAACTTTCTTGCAACATAAAGGCACATTTACACCTACAAATATTGACTCCCGTTTTGCAGCTTTTTCCAAACTTCAGATTCGATAAGCATGCAATTTTCGCAGAAACATTCCCTTCTAGCTCGTTCTACTCAATAGAATTTTAATTTACATCGTTTCATTACCGTGAAATTTCATTTTTTAAAAGCGCTACATAAATCACGGTTTAAAAAATAATTACTACACTGTTATTAACATGTGGATTACCGGATTTTCATTCACCATTCAAGGCTAATTGACACTTAGAAGCATTTTCTCAGATTTCTCAGGGTTCTCCTAATGGCAGTTTTGAAAATGAGGCTCATTTTGCAGAAAAATTCTCTTCAAACGTATTCTACCCAATAGACATGTAAATTACATTGTTTCTTTCACTATGACATTCCGTATTCCAAACACGTTACATGCATCACGAATTCGAAATTCTTTAATGAGTGTGAGCATGTGGATTACCGAACGTTCATCCACCATACAAGGCATATTTACACCTAGAAGTTGTTATTCTGATTTTGCAGTTTTTTCCTAACATCCAGTTTCAAAAATCATGAAATTTTCGCAGAAACATTCAATTCAAACGAGTTCTATCCAGTAGAATTGTTATTTTCAGAGTTTCACTCACCGAGACATTCTGTGTTCCGAAAAAGTTACAATTCATCACGGGTTCGACAAACATTATTTAATGACCGTGAGCATGTGGATTACCGATTTTTCAACCACAATAGAATGCATATTTACACCTAGAAACATTTACTTAGATTTCGCAGGTTTCCGTAACGTCAGTTAAGAAAATCAGGCAGTTTTCGCAGAAAAACACTCTTGGTGCATGTTCTATCCAATAGACATCTCATTTTCATAGATACCGTCACCGTAACATATCGTGTTCCGAAAACGGTACATGCACCACGGATTCAACCAATATTCACGGCTGAGATCTTAGCATGTGAATTACACATCTTTAATAACCCATTGAATACATATTCTTACGTTAAATCATTTACTAAGATTTTGCAACGTTTTCAAAACACCAGGTTCCAATCTGAGGCCGATATTTCAGTAAAATGCTCCTGGAGAGTGTTCTAACCAATAGATATCTAATTTACATAGTTTCCCTCACCGTGACAGTCCGTGTTCTGAACACGCTACATACATCACGGATTTGACAAACATTTTTAATGAGATGTGTACATGTGTATTACAGAACTTTCATCCACCATAAAAGGCATATTTACACCGAGAACCTATTAATCTTATTTCGCAAGGTTTTCCTAACGATAGTTTCGAAAATCAGCCCGATTTCTCAGGAAAAATCTCTTGGAGTGATTTCTAACCAAGAGAAATGTAATTTACATAAATTCCCTGGCCGTGAAATTCCATGTTCCGAACATGCTACATGCATAAAGGATTCGACAAATATTCACTATAAATTTGTTATCATGTGGATTACTGAACTTTCATCACAATACATTCAATATTGATTCTTAGAAGTATTTTCTCAGATTTTGCTGCATTTTGCAATTGCCAGTTCCAAAAATGGAGAAGTTTTCACAGAAAAATACTCTCGGAGAGAGTTCTACCCAATAGAGAATTAATTTACATTGTTTCAATCACCGTGAAATTCAACGTTCTGAGGACTGTACATGCATCACAGATTAGAAAAAGATTCTTTAATATGTTGTGAAAATGTGGATTACCAAACTTTCTTGCAAGATAAAGGCACATTTACACCTACAAATATTGACTCCCGTTTTGCAGCTTTTTCCAAACTTCAGATTCGATAATCATGCAATTTTCGCAGAAACATTCTCTTCTAGCTCGTTCTACTCAATAGAATTGCAATTTAGTTCGTTTCATTACCGTGAAATTCCGTTTTCCTAAAGCGCTACATGAATCACGGTTTAAAAAATAATTACTACACTGTTATTAACATGTGGATTACCGGACTTTCATTCACCATTCAAGGCATATTGACACTTAGAAGCATTTTCTCAGATTTCACAGGGTTCTCCTAATGGCAGTTTTGAAAATGAGGCACATTTCGCAGAAAAATCCTCTTCAAGCGAGTTGTACCCAATAGACCTGTAACTCACATTGTTTCCTTCACTATGACATTCCGTATTCCAAACACGTTACATGCATCACGATTTCGACAAACATTCTTTAATGAGTGTGAGCATGTGGATTACCGAACTTTCATCCACCATACAAGGCATATTTACACCTAGAAGTTTTTACTCTGATTTCGCAGTTTTTTCCTAACATCCAGTTTCGAAAATCATGAAATTTTCGCAGAAACATTCAATTCAAGCGAGTTCTATCCAGTAGAATTGTTATTTTCAGAGTTTCAATCACCGAGACATTACGTGATCCAAAAAAGTTACAATTCATCACGGCTTCGACAAACATTATTTAATGACCGTGAGCATGTGGATTACCGATTTTTCAACCACAATATAAGGCATATTTACACCTAGAAATATTTATTTTGATTTCGCAGGTTTCCGTAACGTCAGTTATGAAAATCAGGCAGTTTTCGCAGAAAAACTCACTTGGTGCATGTTCTACCCAATAGACATCTCATTTTCATAGATACCGTCATCGTAAAATAACGTGTTCCGAAAACGGTACATGCACCACGGATTCAACCATATTCACGGCTGAGTTCTTAGTATGTGAATTACACATCTTTAATAACCCATTGAAGACATATTCTTACGTTAAATCATTTACTAAGATTTTGCAACGTTTTCATAACACCAGGTTCCAAACTGAGGCAGATATTTCAGTAAAATGCTCCTGGAGTGAATATGTACAATTAGAAACATTAACTCTGAGTTTGCAGCTTTTTCCTAGTAGCAGTTTTGAAAATCAGGCAGTTTACAAAGGAAAAAACTGTTGGAGCGTGTTCTACCCAATAGATATGTAAATAACATGGATTCGCTCACCGTGAAATTCTGTGTTCGTAACAACCTACATGCAGAAATGTTCGACAAAAATACAGTACAGAGTTGTTTGCATGAGGATTACAGGACTTTCATCAAAATACAAGGCATATTGATGCTTTGAAGCATTTTCTCTGATTTTGCAGAGCTTTCCAAACGCCAGTTTCCAAAATGAGGCAGATTTCACGGCAAAAACCTCTTGGAGCGGGTCTAACCAATAGACGTGTAATTTACATGGATTCACTCACCGTGAAATTCCGTGTTCCGAACACGCTACATGCATCACGGATCGACAAATATTCTCTACAGAGTTGTTAGCAAGTAGATTACAGCACTTTCATCCACCATACAAAGCTTACTGACACTTTGAAGAATTTTCTCAGATTTCACAGGTTAGTTTTAACGCCAGTTTTGAAAATGAGGCAGTTTTGGCCGAAAAATGCTCTTGGAGCGAGTTGTACCCAAAAGATATGTAATTTACCTAGTTTCACTCACTGTGACATTCCGTGTTCTGAACACCTTTCATTCATCATGGATTCAACAAACATTCTTTAATGAGTTGTGAACATGTGTATTACCGAACTTTCATCCACCTTACAATGCATATTTATACGTAGAAAGTTTTATTCTGATTTAGTAGTTTTCTCCTAATGTCAGTTTGTAAAATCATGCAGTTTTTGCAGAAAAATCCTCTTGGAGCGAGTACTACACAATAGATATGCAATTTACATAGAACCCATCATCGTGAAATTCCGTGTTCCGAAAAAGCTACATGCATCACGGATTTGACAAATATTCACTACAGAGTTGTTAGCATAAGGATTATCAAACTTTCATCCACCATAAAAGCCATATTGTCACCTTGAAGCATTTTTTCATATTTCAAAAGATTTTCCTAATGCCAGTTTTGAAAATGAGGCAGTTTCGCAGAAAAATTCTCATGGAGCGATTACTTCCCAATAGAAATATAATTTACATAATTTCCCTCACAATGACATTCCATTTTCTTAACACGCTACATGCATAAAAGTTTCAACAAACTTTCTCGAATGGGTTGTGAACATGTAGATTACAGAACTTTCATCCACCATACATGGCATATTTACACCTAGAAACATTAACTCTGAATTTGCAGCTTTTTCCTAATGCCAGTTTCAAAAATCAGGCAATTTTCTCAGGAAAAATTTTGGAGCGAGTACTACCCTATAGACGTGTAATTTACATAGATTCCATCGCCGGGGGTTTCCGTGATACGATCACGTTACATGCATACGCTTTCTACAAATATTCACCACAGAATTGATTGCATGTGGTTTTATGAACTTCCATCACAATACAAGGCATATTGACACTATGAAGCATTTTTTATGATTTTCCAGAAATTTTCAAACGCCAGTTTTGAAAATGAGGCAGATTTCACAGAAAAATCTCTGGGAGCGTGTTCTAACCAAGAGACATGTATTTTACATAGATTCGCTCACCGTGATATTCTGTGTTCCAAACACACTTCCTGTATCTCGAATTCGACAAATATTCACTACAGAGTTGTGAGCATGCATATTACTGAACTTTCATCCACCAAACAAGGCATATTTACGCTGAGAATCTATTAATCTGAGTTCGCAGGGTTTTCTTAATGCCAGATTCGAAAATCAGGCAAATTTCTCAGGAAAATTTTCTTGGAGTGATTTCTCATGAAGAGAAATGTAATTTACATAAATTCCCTGGTCGTGAAATTCCATTTTCTGAATCTGCTACATGATTAATTGTTCGACAAATATTCACTACACATTTGTTAGCATGTGGATTACCGAAATTTCATCACAATACATTGAATATTGATACTTAAAAATATTTTCTCAGATTTGGCAGCGTTTTCCAAACGCCAGTTTCAAAAATGAAGCAGTTTTCACAGAAAAATTCTCTTGGAGCGAGTTCTACCCAATAGAGAAGTAATTTACATTGTTTCAATCACCGTGAAATTCCATGTTCCGAACACGGTACATGCGTCACGGATTAGAAAAAGATTCTTTAATATGTTGTGAAAATGTGGGTTACCGAACTTTCTTCCAACTTAAAGGCATATTTACACCTACAAATATTTACTGTCACTTTGCAGTTTTTCCAAAGTTCAGATTCGATAATCATGC
This sequence comes from Camelus dromedarius, assembly GCF_036321535.1. Classification (NCBI taxonomy): domain Eukaryota; kingdom Metazoa; phylum Chordata; class Mammalia; order Artiodactyla; family Camelidae; genus Camelus; species Camelus dromedarius. The sequence goes on along the minus strand of NW_026989779.1, from coordinate 1,210,696 downwards.
AATTTTCGCAGAAAAATTCTATTCTAGCTAGTTCTACCCAATAGAATTGTAATTTACATTGTTTCATTACAGAGAAATTCCGATTTCCAATAGCGCTACATGATTCACAGTTTGAAAAATAATTACTACACTGTTATTAACATGTGGATTACCAGACTTTCATTCACCATTCAAGGCATATTTACACTTAGAAGCATTGTCTCAGATTTCACAGTGTTCTCCTAATGGCACTTTTGATAATGAGGCACAATTCACAGAAAAATACTCTTCAAGCGAGTTCTAACAAATAGACATGTAAATTACACTGTTTCCTTCACTATGACATTCCGTATTCCGAACACGTTACATGCATCATGAAATCGACAAACATTCTTTAATGAGTGTTAGCATGTGTATTACTGAACTTTCATCCACGATACAAGGCATATTTACATTAGAAACATTTACTTAGATTTTGCAGCATTTTCATAACGTCAGTTATGCAAATCTGGCAGTTTTCAAAGAAAAAAATGTTGGAGAGTGTTCTACCCAATAGATATGTAAATTACATAAATTCCCTCGCTGTTAAATTACGTGTCTTGAACACGCTAAATGCAGAAAGAATTTGACAAAAATACACTACAGGGTATTTTGCATGTGGATTACAGGACTTTCATCACAATACAAGGCATATTGATGCTTAGAAGCATTTTCTCTGATTTCACAGAGCTTTCCAAACGCCAGTTTCGAAAATGAGGCAGATTTCCTGGAAAAAAACTCTTGGAGTGCGTTCTCACCAATAGACCTGTAAATTACATGGATTCACTCAGCGTGAAATTCCGTGTTCCGAACACGATACATGCCTCTCGGATTCGACACTTATTCACTACAGAGTTGTTAGCAAGTGGATTACAGCACTATCATCCACCATACAAGGCTTAATGATACTTTGAATAATTTTCTCACTTTTCACAGGTTAGATTTAACACCAGATTTGAAAATGAGGCAGATTTGTCAGAAAAATGCTCTTGGAGCGAGTTGTACCCAAAAGATATGTAATTTACCTAGTTTCACTCACCGTGACATTCTGTGTTCTGAACACGTTCCACGCATCACGGATTCAACAAACATTCTTTAATGAGTTGTGAACATGTGTATTACCGAACTTTCATCCACCTTACAATGCATATTTATACATAGAAAGTTTTATTCTGATTTAGTAGATTTCTCCTAATGTCAGTTTCTAAAATCCTGCAGTTTTTCAGGAAAAATCCTCTTGGAGCGAGTTCTACCCGATAGATATGCAATTGACATAGAACCCGTCATCGTAAAATTCCGTGTTCCGAAAAAGCTACATGCATCACGGATTCGACAAATATTCACTACAGAGTTGTTAGCATAAGGATTACCGAACTTTCATCCACCATAAAAGCCATATTGACACTTTGAAGCATTTTCTCATATTTCGAAAGTTTTTCCTAATACCACTTTTGAAAATGAGACAGATTCGCAGAAAAATCCTCGTGGAGCGAGTAATTCCCTATAGAAATGTAATTTACTTAATTTCCCTCACAGTGACATTCCAATTTCTGAACACGCTGCATGCATCAAGGTTTCAAAAAACTTTCTCGAATGAGTTGTGAACATGTAGGTTACAGAACTTTCATCCACCATACATGGCATATTTACACCTAGAAACATTAACTCTGAATTTGCAGATATATCCTAATGCCAGTTTCGAAAATCAGGCCGTTTTCTCAGGAAAAAATTTTGGAGCGAGTTCTTCCCTATAGACGTGTAATTTACATAGATTCCATCGCCGGGAATTTCCGTGATACGGTCACGCTACATGCATAACGCTTTCTACAAATATTCACCACAGATTTGTTTGCATGTGGTTTTACGAACTTCCATCACAATACAAGGCATACTGACACTATGAAGCATTTTTTCTGATTTTGCATAGATTTTCAAACGCCAGTTTTGAAAATTTGGCAGATTTCGCAGAAAAAAATTTGGGAGCGAGTTCTACCCAAGAGACATGTATTTTACAAAGATTCGCTCACCGTGATATTCTGTGTTCCAAACACAATTCATGTATCTCGGATTCAAAAAATATTCACTACAGAGTTGTTAGAATGTGGTTTACCTAAGTTTCATCCACCAAACAAGGCATAATTACACCGAGAATCTTTTAATCTGAGTTTGCAGGATTTTCTTAACGCCAGATTCGAAAATCAGGCAGATTTCTCAGGAAGATTCTCTTGGAGTGTTTTCTCACGAAGAGAAATGTAATTTACAATATTCCCTGGCCGTGATATTCCGTGTTCTGAACATGCTACATGATTAATGGTTCAACAAATATTCACTACAGATTTGTTAGCATTAGGATTACCGAAATTTCATCATAATACATTGAATATTGATTCTTAGAAGTATTTTCTCAGATTTTGCAGTGTTTTGCAAATGCCAGTTTCAAAAAAGACGAAGTTTTCGCTGAAAAAATCTCCCAGAGCGAGTTCTACCCAATAGAGAATTAATTTACATTGTTTCAATCACTGGGAAATTCCACATTCTGAACACGGTACATGCATCACGGATTAGAAAAAGATTCTTTAACATGTTGTGAAAACGTTGTTACCAAACTTTCTTGCAACATAAAGGCACATTTACACCTACAAATATTGACTCCCGTTTTGCAGCTTTTTCCAAACTTCAGATTCGATAAGCATGCAATTTTCGCAGAAACATTCCCTTCTAGCTCGTTCTACTCAATAGAATTTTAATTTACATCGTTTCATTACCGTGAAATTTCATTTTTTAAAAGCGCTACATAAATCACGGTTTAAAAAATAATTACTACACTGTTATTAACATGTGGATTACCGGATTTTCATTCACCATTCAAGGCTAATTGACACTTAGAAGCATTTTCTCAGATTTCTCAGGGTTCTCCTAATGGCAGTTTTGAAAATGAGGCTCATTTTGCAGAAAAATTCTCTTCAAACGTATTCTACCCAATAGACATGTAAATTACATTGTTTCTTTCACTATGACATTCCGTATTCCAAACACGTTACATGCATCACGAATTCGAAATTCTTTAATGAGTGTGAGCATGTGGATTACCGAACGTTCATCCACCATACAAGGCATATTTACACCTAGAAGTTGTTATTCTGATTTTGCAGTTTTTTCCTAACATCCAGTTTCAAAAATCATGAAATTTTCGCAGAAACATTCAATTCAAACGAGTTCTATCCAGTAGAATTGTTATTTTCAGAGTTTCACTCACCGAGACATTCTGTGTTCCGAAAAAGTTACAATTCATCACGGGTTCGACAAACATTATTTAATGACCGTGAGCATGTGGATTACCGATTTTTCAACCACAATAGAATGCATATTTACACCTAGAAACATTTACTTAGATTTCGCAGGTTTCCGTAATGTCAGTTAAGAAAATCAGGCAGTTTTCGCAGAAAAACACTCTTGGTGCATGTTCTATCCAATAGACATCTCATTTTCATAGATACCGTCACCGTAACATATCGTGTTCCGAAAACGGTACATGCACCACGGATTCAACCAATATTCACGGCTGAGATCTTAGCATGTGAATTACACATCTTTAATAACCCATTGAATACATATTCTTACGTTAAATCATTTACTAAGATTTTGCAACGTTTTCAAAACACCAGGTTCCAATCTGAGGCCGATATTTCAGTAAAATGCTCCTGGAGAGTGTTCTAACCAATAGATATCTAATTTACATAGTTTCCCTCACCGTGACAGTCCGTGTTCTGAACACGCTACATACATCACGGATTTGACAAACATTTTTAATGAGATGTGTACATGTGTATTACAGAACTTTCATCCACCATAAAAGGCATATTTACACCGAGAACCTATTAATCTTATTTCGCAAGGTTTTCCTAACGATAGTTTCGAAAATCAGCCCGATTTCTCAGGAAAAATCTCTTGGAGTGATTTCTAACCAAGAGAAATGTAATTTACATAAATTCCCTGGCCGTGAAATTCCATGTTCCGAACATGCTACATGCATAAAGGATTCGACAAATATTCACTATAAATTTGTTATCATGTGGATTACTGAACTTTCATCACAATACATTCAATATTGATTCTTAGAAGTATTTTCTCAGATTTTGCTGCATTTTGCAATTGCCAGTTCCAAAAATGGAGAAGTTTTCACAGAAAAATACTCTCGGAGAGAGTTCTACCCAATAGAGAATTAATTTACATTGTTTCAATCACCGTGAAATTCAACGTTCTGAGGACTGTACATGCATCACAGATTAGAAAAAGATTCTTTAATATGTTGTGAAAATGTGGATTACCAAACTTTCTTGCAAGATAAAGGCACATTTACACCTACAAATATTGACTCCCGTTTTGCAGCTTTTTCCAAACTTCAGATTCGATAATCATGCAATTTTCGCAGAAACATTCTCTTCTAGCTCGTTCTACTCAATAGAATTGCAATTTAGTTCGTTTCATTACCATGAAATTCCGTTTTCCTAAAGCGCTACATGAATCACGGTTTAAAAAATAATTACTACACTGTTATTAACATGTGGATTACCGGACTTTCATTCACCATTCAAGGCATATTGACACTTAGAAGCATTTTCTCAGATTTCACAGGGTTCTCCTAATGGCAGTTTTGAAAATGAGGCACATTTCGCAGAAAAATCCTCTTCAAGCGAGTTGTACCCAATAGACCTGTAACTCACATTGTTTCCTTCACTATGACATTCCGTATTCCAAACACGTTACATGCATCACGATTTCGACAAACATTCTTTAATGAGTGTGAGCATGTGGATTACCGAACTTTCATCCACCATACAAGGCATATTTACACCTAGAAGTTTTTACTCTGATTTCGCAGTTTTTTCCTAACATCCAGTTTCGAAAATCATGAAATTTTCGCAGAAACATTCAATTCAAGCGAGTTCTATCCAGTAGAATTGTTATTTTCAGAGTTTCAATCACCGAGACATTACGTGATCCAAAAAAGTTACAATTCATCACGGCTTCGACAAACATTATTTAATGACCGTGAGCATGTGGATTACCGATTTTTCAACCACAATATAAGGCATATTTACACCTAGAAATATTTATTTTGATTTCGCAGGTTTCCGTAACGTCAGTTATGAAAATCAGGCAGTTTTCGCAGAAAAACTCACTTGGTGCATGTTCTACCCAATAGACATCTCATTTTCATAGATACCGTCATCGTAAAATAACGTGTTCCGAAAACGGTACATGCACCACGGATTCAACCATATTCACGGCTGAGTTCTTAGTATGTGAATTACACATCTTTAATAACCCATTGAAGACATATTCTTACGTTAAATCATTTACTAAGATTTTGCAACGTTTTCATAACACCAGGTTCCAAACTGAGGCAGATATTTCAGTAAAATGCTCCTGGAGTGAATATGTACAATTAGAAACATTAACTCTGAGTTTGCAGCTTTTTCCTAGTAGCAGTTTTGAAAATCAGGCAGTTTACAAAGGAAAAAACTGTTGGAGCGTGTTCTACCCAATAGATATGTAAATAACATGGATTCGCTCACCGTGAAATTCTGTGTTCGTAACAACCTACATGCAGAAATGTTCGACAAAAATACAGTACAGAGTTGTTTGCATGAGGATTACAGGACTTTCATCAAAATACAAGGCATATTGATGCTTTGAAGCATTTTCTCTGATTTTGCAGAGCTTTCCAAACGCCAGTTTCCAAAATGAGGCAGATTTCACGGCAAAAACCTCTTGGAGCGGGTCTAACCAATAGACGTGTAATTTACATGGATTCACTCACCGTGAAATTCCGTGTTCTGAACACGCTACATGCATCACGGATCGACAAATATTCTCTACAGAGTTGTTAGCAAGTAGATTACAGCACTTTCATCCACCATACAAAGCTTACTGACACTTTGAAGAATTTTCTCAGATTTCACAGGTTAGTTTTAACGCCAGTTTTGAAAATGAGGCAGTTTTGGCCGAAAAATGCTCTTGGAGCGAGTTGTACCCAAAAGATATGTAATTTACCTAGTTTCACTCACCGTGACATTCCGTGTTCTGAACACCTTTCATTCATCATGGATTCAACAAACATTCTTTAATGAGTTGTGAACATGTGTATTACCGAACTTTCATCCACCTTACAATGCATATTTATACGTAGAAAGTTTTATTCTGATTTAGTAGTTTTCTCCTAATGTCAGTTTGTAAAATCATGCAGTTTTTGCAGAAAAATCCTCTTGGAGCGAGTACTACACAATAGATATGCAATTTACATAGAACCCATCATCGTGAAATTCCGTGTTCCGAAAAAGCTACATGCATCACGGATTTGACAAATATTCACTACAGAGTTGTTAGCATAAGGATTATCAAACTTTCATCCACCATAAAAGCCATATTGTCACCTTGAAGCATTTTTTCATATTTCAAAAGATTTTCCTAATGCCAGTTTTGAAAATGAGGCAGTTTCGCAGAAAAATTCTCATGGAGCGATTACTTCCCAATAGAAATATAATTTACATAATTTCCCTCACAATGACATTCCATTTTCTTAACACGCTACATGCATAAAAGTTTCAACAAACTTTCTCGAATGGGTTGTGAACATGTAGATTACAGAACTTTCATCCACCATACATGGCATATTTACACCTAGAAACATTAACTCTGAATTTGCAGCTTTTTCCTAATGCCAGTTTCAAAAATCAGGCAATTTTCTCAGGAAAAATTTTGGAGCGAGTACTACCCTATAGACGTGTAATTTACATAGATTCCATCGCCGGGGGTTTCCGTGATACGATCACGTTACATGCATACGCTTTCTACAAATATTCACCACAGAATTGATTGCATGTGGTTTTATGAACTTCCATCACAATACAAGGCATATTGACACTATGAAGCATTTTTTATGATTTTCCAGAAATTTTCAAACGCCAGTTTTGAAAATGAGGCAGATTTCACAGAAAAATCTCTGGGAGCGTGTTCTAACCAAGAGACATGTATTTTACATAGATTCGCTCACCGTGATATTCTGTGTTCCAAACACACTTCCTGTATCTCGAATTCGACAAATATTCACTACAGAGTTGTGAGCATGCATATTACTGAACTTTCATCCACCAAACAAGGCATATTTACGCTGAGAATCTATTAATCTGAGTTCGCAGGGTTTTCTTAATGCCAGATTCGAAAATCAGGCAAATTTCTCAGGAAAATTTTCTTGGAGTGATTTCTCATGAAGAGAAATGTAATTTACATAAATTCCCTGGTCGTGAAATTCCATTTTCTGAATCTGCTACATGATTAATTGTTCGACAAATATTCACTACACATTTGTTAGCATGTGGATTACCGAAATTTCATCACAATACATTGAATATTGATACTTAAAAATATTTTCTCAGATTTGGCAGCGTTTTCCAAACGCCAGTTTCAAAAATGAAGCAGTTTTCGCAGAAAAATTCTCTTGGAGCGAGTTCTACCCAATAGAGAAGTAATTTACATTGTTTCAATCACCGTGAAATTCCATGTTCCGAACACGGTACATGCGTCACGGATTAGAAAAAGATTCTTTAATATGTTGTGAAAATGTGGGTTACCGAACTTTCTTCCAACTTAAAGGCATATTTACACCTACAAATATTTACTGTCACTTTGCAGTTTTTCCAAAGTTCAGATTCGATAATCATGCAATTTTCGCAGAAAAATTCTATTCTAGCTAGTTCTACCCAATAGAATTGTAATTTACATTGTTTCATTACAGAGAAATTCCGATTTCCAATAGCGCTACATGATTCACAGTTTGAAAAATAATTACTACACTGTTATTAACATGTGGATTACCAGACTTTCATTCACCATTCAAGGCATATTTACACTTAGAAGCATTGTCTCAGATTTCACAGTGTTCTCCTAATGGCACTTTTGATAATGAGGCACAATTCACAGAAAAATACTCTTCAAGCGAGTTCTAACAAATAGACATGTAAATTACACTGTTTCCTTCACTATGACATTCCGTATTCCGAACACGTTACATGCATCATGAAATCGACAAACATTCTTTAATGAGTGTTAGCATGTGTATTACTGAACTTTCATCCACGATACAAGGCATATTTACATTAGAAACATTTACTTAGATTTTGCAGCATTTTCATAACGTCAGTTATGCAAATCTGGCAGTTTTCAAAGAAAAAAATGTTGGAGAGTGTTCTACCCAATAGATATGTAAATTACATAAATTCCCTCGCTGTTAAATTACGTGTCTTGAACACGCTAAATGCAGAAAGAATTTGACAAAAATACACTACAGGGTATTTTGCATGTGGATTACAGGACTTTCATCACAATACAAGGCATATTGATGCTTAGAAGCATTTTCTCTGATTTCACAGAGCTTTCCAAACGCCAGTTTCGAAAATGAGGCAGATTTCCTGGAAAAAAACTCTTGGAGTGCGTTCTCACCAATAGACCTGTAAATTACATGGATTCACTCAGCGTGAAATTCCGTGTTCCGAACACGATACATGCCTCTCGGATTCGACACTTATTCACTACAGAGTTGTTAGCAAGTGGATTACAGCACTATCATCCACCATACAAGGCTTAATGATACTTTGAATAATTTTCTCACTTTTCACAGGTTAGATTTAACACCAGATTTGAAAATGAGGCAGATTTGTCAGAAAAATGCTCTTGGAGCGAGTTGTACCCAAAAGATATGTAATTTACCTAGTTTCACTCACCGTGACATTCTGTGTTCTGAACACGTTCCACGCATCACGGATTCAACAAACATTCTTTAATGAGTTGTGAACATGTGTATTACCGAACTTTCATCCACCTTACAATGCATATTTATACATAGAAAGTTTTATTCTGATTTAGTAGATTTCTCCTAATGTCAGTTTCTAAAATCATGCAGTTTTTGCAGAAAAATCCTCTTGGAGCGAGTTCTACCCGATAGATATGCAATTGACATAGAACCCGTCATCGTAAAATTCCGTGTTCCGAAAAATCTACATGCATCAAGGATTCGACAAATATTCACTACAGAGTTGTTAGCATAAGGATTATCGAACTTTCATCCACCTTAAAAGCCATATTGACACCTTGAAGCATTTTCTCATATTTCGAAAGATTTTCCTAATGCCAGTTTTGAAAATGAGGCAGTTTTGCAGAAAAATTCTCGTGGAGCGAGTATTTCCCAACAGAAATATAATTTACATAGCTTCCCTCACAGTGACATTCCAATTTCTGAACATGCTACATGCATCAAGGTTTCAACAAACTTTCTCGAATGAGTTGTGAACATGTAGATTACAGAACTTTCATCCACCATACATGGCATATTTACACCTAGAAACATTAACTCTGAATTTGCATCTTCGTCTTAATGCCAGTTTCGAAAATCAAGCCGTTTTCTCAGGAAAAAAATTTTGGAGCGAGTTCTACCCTATAGACGTGTAATTTACATAGATTCCATCGCCGGGGGTTTCCGTGATACGATCACTCTACATGCATAACACTTTCTAAAAATATTCACCACAGATTTGTTTGCATGTGGTTTTACGAACTTCCATCACAATACATGGCATATTGACACTATGAAGCATTTTCTCTGATTTTGCAGAGATTTTCAAACACCAGTTTCGAAAATGAGGCAGATTTCACAGAAAAATCTCTGGGAGCGAGTTCTACCCAAGAGACATGTATTTTACATAGATTCGCTCACCGTGATATTCTGTGTTCCAAACACACTTCATGTATCTCCGATTCGACAAATATTCACTACAGAGATTTTAGCATGCTGATTACCGAACTTTCATCCACCATAAAAGGCAGATGTACACCGAGAATCTAGTAATCTGGGTTCGCAGGTTTTTCCTAACGCCAGTTTCGAAAATCAGGCAGATTTCTCAGGAAGAATCTCTTGGAGTGATTTCTCACGAAGAGAAATGTAATTTACATAAATTCCCTGGCCGTGAAATTCCGTGTTCCGAACATGCTACATGATTAATTGTTCGACAAATATTCACTACATATTTGTTAGCATGTGGATTACCGAACTTTCATCACAATACATTGAATATTGATACTTAGAAATATTTTCTCAGATTTGGCAGCGTTTTCCAAACGGCAGTTTCAAAAATGAAGCAGTTTTCGCAGAAAAATTCTCTTGGAGTGAGTTATACCCAATAGAGAAGTAATTTACATTGTTTCAATCACCGTGAAATTCCATGTTCCGAACACGGTACATGCGTCACGGATTAGAAAAAGATTCTTTAATATGTTGTGAAAATGTGGGTTAGGGAACTTTCTTCCAACTTAAAGGCATATTTACACCTACAAATATTTACTGTCACTTTGCAGCTTTTCCCAAAATTCAGATTCGATAATCATGCAATTTTCGCAGAAAAATTCTATTCTAGCTAGTTCTATCCAATAGAATTGTAATTTACATTGTTTCATTACCGTGAAATTCCATTTTCAATAAGCGTTACATGAATTACGGTTTAAAAAATAATTACTACACTGTTATTAACAAGTGGATTACCGGATTTTCATTCACCATTCAAGGCATATTGACACTTAGAAGCATTTTCTCAGATTTCACAGGGTTCTCCTAATGGCAGTTTTG